>NC_058406.1:61481197-61517257 GCF_002201575.2 Neomonachus schauinslandi
AAGAAAGAAAGAAAGAAAGAAAGAAAGAAAGAAAGAAAGAAAGAAAGGAAAAGAAAGAAAGAAAAGAAAGAAAGAAAAAGAAATCACAATGACAAAAGGTGGAAAATACATGTCAAGAGCAGAAAAGACATTTACAGGAGAATATTCAGGAAGCAACAGACATAATAATTAACAAAGATACAAGAAAGAAGAAAGAAGAATGGTTTCTTAAAGAATTATAAAATGGGAAATACAAAGTTAAAAATAACAAACATTTTAATCTTATAAAAGTAAGAATAAATAACTTTAATGTCTAGTGTGCAAGATTACAAAAGCACCAACTATTAAGAATGCCATCATTTGTGAAATACACGCTACCATTTTCTAGTATATAAACTTCTGCAACAGTCTCCCCATTGCTCTCATTCTCTCCAGTATTCTCTCCCTCTGGTCTATTCTCTTGAATGCCACCAGAGTCATTGTCTTAAAATGCATATCAAATCATTTCTCTGTTGGAAAACCTTTCAATGGCTCTCTATTCCATCTATAATAAAGCCCAAATGTTTATAAAACCCTGTATGTCAGGACTCTGTTTACTTTTCTAACCTCATTTCTACCATTTCTCCTTCTTCCCAAGATTTGTATGCTCTACATGAAACATTCCTTATGATCTTCCTCTGAGCTTCTGTATATGCTTTTTTCCTCTGCCCAGAATGCTTCTTCCTGCCCAATCCTTTTGGTCCATCCAGTGCTTAGTCATCCTTCATGTAGATGCCTCTGCCTCTCTGGCTCCTTAACTAAAAGCTAAGTACCCCCCTTCTGTATACTATCATGGCTCCCTGTTATTTCTCCTATCATGGCGTATTACTGTGTTATATCATCTTGTTTACTTGTCTGCATCACATGCTAGTCAGCAAACAATGTGATGGCAATGGTAACATTTATCTTTTTCTTGTCCTGGCATTCTAGCACTTAGCACAGAACATGACCTCTAATGATACTTGATAAATATTTTATTGGATCGATGTTGTACAAATATTTGGGTGATAGGATTGTCAAGTAACCCAAGGCTTAATGTGAACCCCTATTTCCAATGCTTGTTGAACATCTTTCTAGACTAAGTACTGGCAACCTTCAGCATGTATATTAAATAAGTATCACTAGTAAATTACCTTTAGCATGTGGGACAATTGCTGCCTCTATTATCTCTTTCCTACTAACTATAAGGGCTTGTAGTTGGTACAAGCCACCATGTTGTCCAAAATTCAGCAGCTGGTGTTCTCATAGCACCCATCTAGCCCTCTCCACCTGTTCAGAGGTAGTCACTCAGCTGCTAAAATATCCCTTGTCCCACTCCACTGAAGAGGCAGAATTGCCTAGTAAATGGCATCTCCCACCATTGTTATCCCGCCAGTAGGACAGATCAAGCATTTTAGCATCCCTTCCAAAGGCTGCCGTAATGCCTCAGTCTACTTTTCTGTCTTAGTAAATCTAGTAAAATAAGAAAAACTAAATTTCTTTGGGATGAGTTAGTAGCTTATAAAATCTCGGATCACCGTTGTTGTCATAGTGTTGTGGAAACTGTAGATTTTAGACATGGAGAAAAAGTGGGTTGAAACTACACCAACATCTTCTAGAAGTTTCTGAAACCAAAGACTACTTTAATTCAATATATTCTGCTTGATTTTTCAAAAATTTTCTTCCTTTCAAGCTTTGCACAGTGGCAGTATCGTAGCCAATGAGGTTTATCCGAGGAGCGATTATTGCTAATTGAAAAATTTTCTTCCTTTCTCTTTAAAATTTCTTCTGAAAGTGCAGGAAATTGTCAACTAAGGGTACATTATATAAAGAGAAACTGAGCTGAATTAGGTTTAAAATGTTTACATATCCAGAAGCACCTGGGTGGCTCAGTCAGTTAAGCATCCCACTCTTGATTTCAGCTCAGGTCCTGATCTCAGGGTTGTGAGATCGAGCCATGCATCAGCTCCATATTGGGCATGGAGCCTGCTTAAGATTCTCTCTCTCCCTCTCCCTCTGCCCCTCCCCTCTTCCTCTCTAAAAAACAACAACAAAAAGGTTTCCATATCCAAATTTACCCATTAAAGTAAGATCACATTTTTTGAAGATCAAATTTTTTAAGAGAAAAATTCCTAAGAAAAAGTATACTGATGTCATAAGTAGAAATAACAGTACTCCCTTGATTTTGCAAGAAATGACATTTTTTAATGTCAGGAAAAGGGAATAAAAAGTAAAGCTTTTGAAAGGACAGATCCAAATCAAAAATACTTTCCAAAGGTTTATTAACAGAAAAGAAAAAAAATTAAAAATGATGTTGCTACTGACCACAGTAAGGGTATCATTGAGAAAGTATTTTCATTCCTCTTACCATGAAGAGCAGCGAGTATACTGCTACCGAAAAAAAGAAAGAAAAAGAAAAAGTGAAACTTCTTGTCAAGGATACCATAAAAGTAAAACAAAGCACTATCCAAAACATAGGTAGTTTATTGGTGAGTGTGATTTAAAATCAAATGCTTTCTGAGTTAAAAAATGCGAGATAATCAACATGTCGGTGTTAAAATGGGCCATCAATTTTCAAAAAAGGCATCAATGGAAATAAACTGTGAAAAACCAATTTGGGACTGTCCTAAATCTCAAACAACCTTAGTTCTCAAAAGTATCTGTTCATCTGCTTCTTTTTATTTTTGACTATAAATTTGCTGACAGATGTTGTGGCTCATAATTGTCAATCAAATTTCTTTCTATCTTCTTTGTTTACCCAGTAATCACTCACAGTCATACCCCCTGATTTTACTGCTATACACAAACTAAAATTCAGTATGTTACCAGTGACCTTAACATTTTCCAGTGTCTCCTCCCTGTTTCCATCAGACATCATAACCAGCAACTAACTCTTAAAATTTTCCCCAGACCAGCGCTGACAGAACTCACAAATCTATCCTATGACTGTCCAAATAGGCTTCAGCCAATGAAAGTGAGTCAGAAGTGAAAGCACATACCCGGGCCAGCAATCGAAAGGTTGGGCATCTATTAAATTTAGGAAATGTAAGATCATTTCCTGCCTAGGGGCTAGAATATTTTATGTCTGAGGCCCTAAATATCACAAAGGACATATTACAACTTTACCAAGATGTGCTACACAAAATAGTAACATGGAAAGATGCCTCCCAAACTGGCTTCCATGATCAATAAGTGTAGAAGCAGCTAAGTAATACAGTTTTTCTCTTGGAGACTCAGAAAGTACATTAGCATATTAAAAGATAAAAGAAGTCTGGCCATAAAGAAACTTGTTTAGCTTTGTTTAACCTGGTATTTTCTAAATCTTTTTGACCACTGAATACCTGTTAAGATCCCAGAGAATTGGTAATCTCAAGGAAAAGGCTTAAGGAAAAGCTGACCTGACCAGCCATTCATATTTGCTGGGTTTTTTCGATCCCCTAGGGCTACCCTATAAGTCCAGCATTGGTCATAGGATGTCCTAGAGCAGTGCTTCTTAAACTTGTATGTGCATGCATCTCACTGGGAATCTTGTAAAACTGTAGATTCTGACTCAGCAGGTCTGAGGTGGGGCTGGAGAGTCTGCATTGCTAACAAGGCTTCAGGTGATGCTGATGCTGCTGGTCTCTATCACAAGTTGAGTAGCAAGGCTCTACAGAATCACTGCAGTAGGAAGATCATCATGCCTCTAGTCTCTTTATCTTATCCTTCCTAATAATAAATCCTCCTAAAATATTACTTTCAGGGTGTCTGGCTGACTCAGTGAGTGGAGCATGGAACTGCTGATCTCAGGGCTTTTAAGTTTGAGCCCCACATTGGGTGTAGACATGACTTAAAAATAAAGTCCTTATGGGGCACTTGGGTGGTTTAGTTAAGTGTCCAACTTGTTATTTCAGCTCAGGTCATGATCTCATGGGTCGTGAGATCAAGCCTGGCATCAGCTCCACACTCAGCAGGGAGTCTGCTTGAGATTCTCTCTCTCCCTTGCCCTCTGCCCCTCCCCCCCCCCACTCAGGGGCTCTCTCTCCCTCTCTCTCGATATAAATAAATCTTTAAAAAATAAAACCTTTATAATAAATAAATAAATAAAATATTACTTTCAATATATATCACTTTGCTGGCCAAAAAATTTTAGCGGTCCCCCATTCCCTTCAACATTAGTAACTCAACAGTAGACATTTATTGAATCTTTACTGTATGCTAAATAGATACAGAGCCCCTGACTTTATACAGCTGAGTATCAAGTAGGAGAGTAAGAAACAATGAGCAGAATGCTAGGAGCCAAAACAAGAAGGGAAGAGTTACTTTCTTGAGACCTCAATTTCCTTATCTGTAAAATGAGGGTTAAACCAGACCAGTGGTATTTAATCCTCCATGTATATTGCAGTCACTGATACCATCCTATTACAGTCTCAGCCCAGACCAGTGAAATACAGACTGTCAGTACCGCCTTCAATAGGGAATGGGTAGTTCTTAGAAAGCTCCCCAAGTGATCCTAAGGGGCAGCCAAGTTTGAGAACCACTGGACGAAATGATTCCCGAAGTGCTGTCCAGCTATCAGATTCACCTGGAAACCTGTTAGAATGAGACGTACCGATTCAGAAACTGGTGAGAAGGTAGCAAAATCTGGGTTGTGGTTTTTGGTTTTGTTTTTGTTTTTACGGACTTATTTATTTATTCTGAGAGAGAGAGAGAGACAGAGAGAGTAGGGAGAGGAGCAGAGGGAGAGAATCTTCAAGCAGACTCGTCCTCGCTGAGCAAAAGCCCAACACAGGACTCGGTCTCACAAGCCATGAGATCATGAGCTCCCTGAAACGAACAGTCGCCTAACCAACTAAACCACCCAGGCCCCCCAGAAACCTGGGTTTAACCAGCTCTCCAGGTGATTATGATATACTTTGAAAACTACTGGATTAGACAATCAGTAAATTTCCCTCCGGCTCCAAAATGGTATCATTCTTGGACCTCGAACAACCTTTTCAAGGACATTTGTTATCGGGTCTTACAGACTAACAGTATAAACTCTTCCCAGACTTAAATCCCAGCTCTTACACTTAAGTGCTGTGCACTCTTAAGGAATTATTTTAGCTGTCTGTGTTTCAGGTTCTCATCTATAAAATGAGGATAATAATAGTACCTATTCTCACAGAATTGCTATGAAAATTAAATGATTTCCTGTATGTAACTCACTTAGCAGAATGCCTGAGATGTACTTCAGGTCGTTACTCAATCGTCACTCTCCCGGTGAGGACTTCATGGCCACTCTGTCCAAAATTGCAACCCACCCCTACCATTCCCTTTTCTCTTCCCCTGATTTATTTTTCTCCTTTGCAATTATTACTCTCTAACACATAACATATTTCACTTATTGCTTTGTTTATTATCTGTCTTCTCCCACTAGGATGTAAGTTCTATAAAATCAAGGATTTTTGTCCATTTTGCTAAGAGCTGTATCCCCAGTGCCTAGTCCAGGGTCTGTCGCATTGGAAGTACTCAATTGGTGGGATAAAGGAATGAATAAATGTTAACAATTATCAATATTAATATTATAGCAATCCAAATTTTTCTTATTGAAACCCAATAGCCTATACTTCCTGTTTTCTCTTCCAAATTGTGCTTATGTCTTATTACATGCTTTATTCAAATTCTGTCCCATACCTAACAATGCTCTTTTATTCAACTTCTGTTCATTTTAGGCCCTGCTCAAGTTCTATTCCCTTAATATTCCCTGACAATTCTGATGACTACAGTCTACAGTGTTACTGTCTATGCTATACAATTTAACACTTACTTATCTTAATTATCAATAGAAAGAGTAGCTTTACTGAAATTTAAATTTACTGAAAGAGGATGCATCCGTCATGCAATAAACATTCATGAAAACTTAGAGAGGAGGGAGTCCTCAAAGGAATCATGGGAAAACTTACCATTATTTCACCATGTAGTCCTCAAATAACAAAAACAGTGCTCTGTGTTTTACAAAGTACCTTTAAATACATCAGTCTCGTTTTGACTAGATGAATTCAAAGACTATGTCTCTTTGCTGTCAAATTTTCAAAATATTTTCAAGTATGGGGAGACCATTTTCTTGAAGTGAAAGATTAAGAATAAATCATGAAAGTCAAAATTGAGGCAGAGAATGACCCAAGAAGTTGCTGAGTTCAGGGAATGCAAATTAGTGGCTTTCTTGCCCCCAGTCCTCCTGTCAGCTAGGTCTGGAAGAGGCCCACCATCATCCCCAATGTGGCCTTCTAGGCAGCCATTACCAACTGATCAGACCTAGCAGACAAGAGGACACCTATTTCCATCCTAACTTAGTCTAACCCTCTTGGTTTTAAAAGCAAAGAAAACTGATGCTGAGAAATTTAAAGTGACTTGTCCAGGCACATACATGGTAGAAGACCAAGACCAGAACCAGCCTCCCGACTCCTCTCCAGGATTCCCCCCCCACTGACCCTCCTCACTTATTTCTGAAATGCAGTATTTAGGTTTCCATTCTAAAGCAATCAAAACACAGACAGCAAACCTTTGACAGAGAGTTTTCATATTAAGGCTCATGAATATAACCTTGAAATGAAAAATGACAGTTTTGAGTGAAGTGATAGACAGAGCTGGTTAGTCTGTTATTTTTCAGTTGGATTTATTTACTTAAGCCTAGAATATGTCATGACTGGAAATAGACAAAACAGATTATTTTAATTCCACTGTCCTAGAAAAAGAAAAGGGAAATAGTTTTCATTAAAGAACTGGGCTCAAATCCAGTCCCAAAATAACTTATACTACTGAATCAACTTTTTAAAGGTGACATTTCTCTCATTAATGGCAATGCATTATTAGAAGTATAGCTTAATCACTAAATTTAAATGACAAGAAAAATGTATTTAAAGGAATATGAAAAAAAGAGATAATGGAGAGAAATAAACCTCTATTTTAATATAGATAATGACCATTTCCTCATCACAGAAAATATGCTCACATTTTAGAATTATCATTTTCCAGATCCTCTTCCTAAAGCACAGTTTCCAAATATTGCAATCATCTTTGCAACTCAGTTGGAATGAAACTGACTTGTCAAATTTTACCTAGCCAATTGATAATTCTGTCTTGATTAACCCTCATTTTTAGGTATACTATAATTGCAGCCGATTTGCAGGGAGAAACCATCATCTAACACAGTTAGAAATTGCCTCTGGCACTGTCTGCTTTACCCAAGGAAACCAGGATGACTGGCAGTTCTGTTACTTTGCAGAGTTAATTCATTTTAGCAACTATGTTACTCAGTTGCAAGGTACCAGCAGTTGGTCCCATAGTCTATCCTTCCACCCTGAGAAAGTGAGTCCGACTCATATTTGATGGTAGGATGAGGAAAGGAGCAAATATACAGACTCTCTTCTCTTCAACATGGACACTGCCACCACACCAGAGGGGGAGAAGTGTATGCTGAAACACACGGAGGAAGTTCAAGGCCTGTACTGCCCCAGTTCCACAAAAAAGGCAGTCAGTTCGAGGGTTGTCCTAGGGTCTAGATATACACAGGGACAATCCCAATGGGCCTCAGAGAAATCTAGCCACAAACTGATGCTTGCTAACAGCACCCTGGAAAGCTAGAGTGATTTTCACCTCAAACCCCCTTGTCAACTGAGATCACTGGTGGTCCATGAGTTTAGTCGAAACAAGAATGAAACCAAGAGCTCTGGTCAGACCCCATCATGGTAGCCCAGGCATGGATCCTGAAGGCAAACAGGATAGACAAGACAAATCATGACTTCTAGAAAGCAGAACAGTAGTTCCCGAGGCATGTTTGTGAAATACTGGAGCACTCTGCTTTCTGGCTTAGGCATTCCAAAAATTCAGAAATCACTTCCCCTGCAGCACATTATTGAATTGTTTTCTGCAAT
This sequence comes from Neomonachus schauinslandi, assembly GCF_002201575.2. NCBI lineage: Eukaryota > Metazoa > Chordata > Mammalia > Carnivora > Phocidae > Neomonachus > Neomonachus schauinslandi. Next base: position 61,489,090 of record NC_058406.1, read on the forward strand.
TAACCCACTTATGCATCTGGAAAAGGGGACAAGTACCCTACCCAGCTTAGAGGAAATTAGTTTCTAAGACATCCCATTCACAACATGGAAAATCCTTTAAGACACTGCTATGTATATAATTAAAATCCAAATTCCTTGAAAATTTACTGTATCCTGGCTAATCTAACACAGTAAGCCGAGAATAAATTTGAGTTGGAAACACTTGCCTTGTTATTAGTTTCGTCATTCCTAGCTCTGTGACCATGAACAAATTACTATCGTTGAGTTCTTGTTTTCTCTTTTATAAAATAATCATAACAAAATGTATTTCACAGCTTAGTTCTGAAGATTACATGAAAAACACTGGAAAAGGCATAAAAACGCCTGTCCCATGAGAGAAACTAAGTAAATAATTTTCTTCCCCCATTTCCTTTTTTCTTATAAAGAAGATACCCATGTTAAAATGCTTTTGAATGCTGTATGTGGTTTAAAAAATTAAGTAATAAGAGAGTAGAGGCACCTGGGTGGCTCAGTCAGTTAAGCATCCAACTCCTGATTTCAGCTCAAGGTGGTGGGTTTGAGCCCCACATCAGGCTCCACACTTGGTGAAGAGTCTGCTTGAGATTCTCTCTCTCTCCCTCTGCCCCTCCCCCTGCTCGTGCGCTCACGCGCACGCACTCTCTCTCTCTCTCAAATAAATAAATAAATCTTTTTTTAAATTTTAAAAAATAAAAAATTAAGTAACATGCCAATGTTAAGTCTATGAATTATAATTTATATAATTAATTTGAAGCAGCTACTATTCATATATGTAATTACATATAAAATTTCAATGAATGACTTTGCACTCCTCTCGCTGAAAAATTCAAATTGGTAGCATAATCTGGATCCCTTTTCCCAGAAATATATTGCAACTTTATTTTTATTCCAGTCAATCTCACTATGTTAGAAGAGAAAGAGGAAGATCCACCCCTATTCAGTTGGATCATAGCAATATTTTATGGCCTCTTTTCCATAGAGTCCTCTTCTTTTGTGTTAGATTAACATGCACCTCTCAAAATATTTCTGCTAATCTGTCTTCCAGAGCCTGCTTGTGGGCTTCTGATATTACAAATATAGCAAGGCAGTGTTAGGAGCAAATATGTATAGTCCTGCAATAAAAAATTAATAAAAAGAGGGGAAGCAAGACATGTTCATGCATCTAAGAGAATAAGCAGTAACAGTCTCATGGCCAAGAACAACAGCAGGTTTGTCCATCTGTCCATCATGAAACTGAGTTATGCCTACTAGTTATCAACAGGAGGTGGCCATGTGGGCATCACACTAAAATAGAAATTCTGTCATCAGGAAGACAAGGTGAGGAGGGAAGAAAAGGATTAACTGTTTCAGAATCAATTTCTGGATGAGCATGATGAATACAAAGATTTGTTGCATGTTTCTTATTCACAGACTATGAAATCTTTTAATCATTCGTTAAAGATTTTCTGGTACTTTCTAGAAGCCAGACGCTATGCTAGCCACTATGGATCCAAAGAATAATTTCCTGGGGTGCCGGGCTGGCTCATTTGGTAGAGCATGTGACTCTTGATTTTGGGGTCATGAATTTGAGCCCCATGTGGAGTGTAAAATTTTTTTAAATTAAAAAGGAATAATTTCCTTCTTTGGGGAATTCTGTTTCATGAGAGAGAGAAGTAAACAAAAAATTATAATACGGAAAGATGACAGCCAATGTGTATACAATATGCGGTGAGAACCCAAAGAAAAACGTCATTAACTATGCAAAAATATGCCAACTTTACAAATTTGTGAGTCATCTTGGCACAGGGGCTATGCTAATCTCTGTAATATTTCAGTGTTATTATATGTGCTATAGATGTGAGGTCAACCAGAGAAGTAGAATAGAAAATCTGTGAACAAACAGATGGGTCTTGATCAACTATGTTTGCCTTAGGCTGGAAGAAAAAGTGTTATTGCCTTTACCTCCAGTCCTTTTTTCTTAAGTATGTGTGTGTGCTTAATTTTTATATGATTTTTAATCTTATCAACTCAATCTAAACATGTCCATTTCTATTTTCTCTAAGTATGTTTGAAAGTGTGACCACTGGACAACAGATAGATACAGATATGGCTACAGATGTAGATCTAGATCTTGATGCATTTGTCCATGTAGAGATAAATGCCGAAATAGCACCTTGGCTTCTGGAAATATGAGTTACAATATAATTCTTAAATTTTACAATAAAACATTTTCCTTAAGGCAATTTCTAACAGAAGAGTGACTCCAAGGCATGGCATTTATTGGCATTTAGCAAAATTAAGATGTTAATACAAATAAATCCTCAGTGTGCTTTAAGGCCTACTATAAAGGCTTCCTTTCGATTGAATTGAATTGAATGAGGAGTGAATCGAGGCACTCCCATTTAAGCTAACGTAGAAATTCTAAGTCAACTGTCAGCTTGAAAATCCTATTTAAATGTTTGCTGGTTTTGTTGCTAACATGTGCACTTAAAAACATAAAATTCACATCAGTTTCACATCAGGCGAAATTTATTTTTCCTCTCTGAGGTGATTTTTGGTGCTAGATCATTTGCCCTTTGGTTATCTCTGGCATTGGCATTCCTCTTTGTTGTCCCTGAAGCCATACACTGCCTAGAGCTACATGTATAAAAATACTGGTGTTCCCCTCCATGTCCCCTCCCCCAGTGGCACATTCTGGAATTGCAGCACGAGGCATTAGCACCAGGTACTAGCACCAGGCTCCCCCAGAGTCTGGTCCTCCTTGAAGAACCCACTCCAAAGAAAAACAGCCATCCCTCTCCATGCCTCTGTCCTGATATCCTGTCCTGGTGGCCACCAAAACTGAAATGCCCTATCCCCTGACAAACTCAAAAGAACAAAGTCACATTGTTACTGATATAGATCAACCTGACAAACACAAAAGTCTTAAATTTTATCTCTAATCTCGACTTCAGTCACCTAATTAGCCTTTGTGACACGCCAAAATTTCATTTGTACCTTACTTGTATATCATGAAAACTAGAGTGGCCATATAGAGATATTTGTTTCACATCTGTCAATTCTGTGTAAGTAATTCTTGGCCATTGGTTCTTGATGTGCTTCTCTTATTATGACACCTAGCGCACCTTCACAGGTAATTTTGTTTATGGAGTATTTTGTACTGATGGTGGTGGTGGTGGTGATCCTGCAGCGTCTCTGCTCTGCTTTAACAAGAGCACACGTGTTTGTCCTCTGAATGGACAAGTTCTTGCCAGAACCTGTACTATTTCCTATGACTTTTGCTACAGATTTCTAATCATCATAGTTTTTTTTTTCTCATTTATTACATGTTAAAACTTCCCCCAAAATGGGATTAAAAAATAAAAAGTAAATGTCCTTACCGAGTGAGCTGAGTAATGACTCAAGCCCAAGGAGTTTGACTTATAAATGCTATAGAGAAAGTCACTTATTAATTTACAATCTAAGGCCTGGAAGCTACTTGACATCACACGGAGGCCAACAGAAGTATCGATTAATGGAAGTGAAAAAAGTGGGTGTTACGGTGAACGAAATGGTTTCTTTCTGATGGTGGAAGTTGTGATGTCTCTTCTAGATTATCGGTAGCCAATATTCAGAGAAGAGAGATAAATATTAAATGAGCAACGTGGTAAAGGGCTAGGTAACACTCAACGTACAAGTGCATCATGGCTCTAAGAGTCCAGGAGCATGCCAGTCTTATAGCTCTGAGAAATTATTTTCCTTAAAGCATTGTTAGACATGGTAGCAATGCTTTGCTCTTGGCTCACATAAACTAATTTAAACTACAATGTAGTTGAAGTAAAATACAGCCCTAGTAGTTCTATTTCAACCACACTCAACCATTTGTAACACATTTCTGAATTATAATTTGTGAACAATCGTAAAAACCACCATTTCTTCAGCATATACATACTACCTCTCAGGCCCTGTGCCAATTTAATCTCACAGACCTTGGTCTGTAAGATAACTACTGTTATTCTCTTTTACAGATGAGCAAACTGGCCTAAAAGACGAAAGTCATCTGCCCCAGACATGAGTATGTTAGGAACACTGTATGTCTGCATAAAAGAAAATGTCCTGTGACTTGGCTAGTCCCCAGTTCTCATACTTGAGGAACAACTATAATCCCCACTCGAAGGGCAGAGTCTCTGGATGCACAATGCCCAGGAACATGTTCATGGGAGCAGGGGTTCCTGTCGGTGGCCAGCCACATACTACAATGCATTCACAGCCTTCAGGAACCTATATAGATTTAGACACATTCTTGCGCCCTTTTTAAGCGCAAGATCTTTAGATCTTATTTTTAATAACTCTTTTGATCTTTCCAAAATACTCAGCCCAAAGATCAAAGCTGTGGCTTAGCTTTAAGCTACACATTCTAGATCTTCCATTTTAGTTTGTACTCAGGCAACATTTTACTTTTTTTTCATAGCTAGGAATAGATTTTCCTTCATGAAGGAATAAAATGTGTCCTTAAGGAAAACAGTATTCATTTTCAATAAACATTTACTAAGTAACTACCTTTTCAAAAGTAAAAGGCTAGGCCTGAAGAGGGTAAAAAAGTTGGGTAAGACCTGGTCTGTGCCTGCCAGGGGCTTAAAACTTAATTATGGCGATAGAAATAGTAGGAATCGGGGTTAAAATTTGAAGTGGAGCCCGATGGTCCCTCTCCAAGGAACAAGTGACAGTATGTTGCTTCTCTAAGGAGCAAGCTCTAGCTGTGTCACAATATGAACAAGGGAGCTGAAAATAATAATCCTCTAAAGTAAAGGTTAACGATTCCAGTTCTAGCCATAAAGCAAAGGTTAACGATTCCAGTTCTAGCCATAACGACACAGGAAAAAGGGAACCATTTCAGAAGTGACTTGAGCATGCCTGGGGATCTTGCTTTTACAAACTACCTAGCCCCTGCTCCCCACACCTGCCCCTGCTATCAGGAGGCCCCAGGCACAGAAGAGAGGATGTCGTGCATCTCAGAGGTCTTGAGATAGGAAAAGATGGAGAACCGTAATGTCTAACATGCTGCAGTTTTTCAGGTGAGGCCCCTAATGACACCACAGCGTACATCCATTTCTCTATTGTCCTTATTTAATACTGAACAAATAACATGTTACACAAAAGTCCTGAGCAAGAGGGACTTAATTAGAGTAGGTGATTACCTTCGTCACTCATTAAGAGGCTGTCTCTTCAGGAGGATGCCTGAATCACTGCCAAGTTGAGTTGCTTAGAAAGGAGTCTGTGATAAAAACAAGTATGAAGGTAATTATCTAAAGCAAGTGGTTTTAACTTATTAAAAAACCTACATTTGGGGAATACTCTCACAACCATAATTTACACTCCCTAAAAACCTGGAGATTTAGCCTAATTCTCTTCTAACACATAAAATACTGCATGTATCTACTCTCTTTGAAGGAAACTGTGTTCTCCTCGTTACTACTGAAATAAAATTCTCCCTGCCACAGCCTCCCAAATCTCAGTCCTTATTTTTATTAGCTAGTCTCACACTTCGCAGCCACCTGTAAGACGCATCCCTAACCAGTTGATTTCTCTATCCTGTCTTCCACTTTTATGCACCTTTTTTTCAACACTCCCATTTATGTTTTTATGTTTAGCTGCCATGCTGGTCAACAAATTGGCTGTAGTAGGTGGCATTTTTCTTTTGAGTTTAGTTTTTCTTTCCCTAATTTTAGCCTAAGTATTTTTAATGATTATACAACACATAACTCACTGTGAAAACTTGTTACAAAAAAAGTATTTTTTAATGAAAGGGAAAAGCTAATTTTACCAGGTAGAAATCACTACTAAAATTTGGTCGTTTTTCCTGTCTGTCCTTTTTCTATGTATGTCTCTTAAATTTTTATTTTGAAATAATTTTAGACTTACAGAAAAGATGCAAAAATAGTACAGACAGTTCTATATACTCTTCACCCAGCTTCTCCTACTGTTAACATCTTCCATTATACTATAGTATAATTATCAAAATCTTCTATGTATATTTTGACAAGATCTATATACCATTTTTATCTCACATATGGTCATTTTTCTCCAATTTTCTCAATAATGTCCTTTACATAATTTTTCTCTCATCCAGATCCAAGATCACACATTACATGTAGTTGGCATATCTTGTTAGTCCTCTTTATCTGGAACAATTCTTCACACTTTTCTTTTCATGACAATTTTCCAGAAGTACCAGAGTAGTTATTTTGAAGAATATGCCTTTGGGTCTGTCTAATCTGTTTCCACATGATTAGATTCCGGTTATGCATTTTGGGCAAGACTACTACATAAACCATGTTTTAACTTTCTCAATGCATCACATCAGGAATCAAATCTCAGTGTTTCTGTCACAGGTGATATCAACTTTGAGCACCCTGTAAGGTGGTGTCAGTCAGGTTTCCCCTCTATAGACTACCATTTCTTACTTTGCAATTAAGTAATCTCTGCGGAGGTATTCTGATTACTTATATTATATATTTTATATATATTACATATATATATATATATATATATATATGTGCCATTCTTCTTCAGACTTTTATCATCCATTGATTATTCTTCTGAGTCAATTGTTTCCACAATGGTTCCAAAATAGTGATTTTTTTCTACTTCCATTATTCCTTCTATGTCTATTAGTTGATGTAACCATTCTTTTCTCTTAAAGTTCTCCTTGATTCGTATTTGTATTCCATAAGTATGTCCAAATTCAAGACATTTCAAGTTATTTTTAAATCTATTTTTTTAAATGTTATCACATTTTTAAAAATTTTACAGTCTCAATGTTACATGTTAAGAAGCCCAGAACTGACATTTCTTATTGCTCCATTTAACCCTTTTCCTACTTCATAAAACTTTGTTTGAAATTTCTAAGTCTTGCTTCAAACTTCTAATTATAATCCAAGACTAATCCTGCCTCATGACAGTGCTACCTAATTAGTCCTGGAAAATGTCTAACACCTATCCAAGAATCTTGTTAATATATCTCTGGTTTATACAAACTAATTCTCATTTTTATCACGTTTCATTCATCACACGGCGGACAATAAGGAAGACTTAGCCCAATCCTATAATTTAAGGACCAGGAACCTTCTATTCCACTAGTTCAATTTTGTGTTCGGACAAGAATCAAAATGTAACCCTCAGAAAATGGATTGATTCAATAACCTCAGTGGGAAAAAAAATGTTTAGGATGTTAACTCTCTGAAATTCAATAATCTTTTAAAATGTGTTTACTATTAAGCAACTAAACAATTAAAGGCTCATTCGTATTTCTATAATGGGTTTGTCAAGCCCTGCCGTGTTCCCCATCTTTTGCAACCTTCCCCTCCCAAAAGCTATGGCTGAAATCTTAGTCCCAGCCTGGTTTCTAGAAGCAATCCTGATTTTAGACAGGTGAAATTTAGCCAGCCTCTCTAGAACTGACATCAAATTAAACATGCTCTTTTTTTCTTAACTTTTACTTTACATCCAGAGGTTCAGCTCTTGACTTCTTGACCAAATTTCCCCATCTTGAACCAGCAATTGTCCTTCCCTATCTGTCGAGCAACCCCCGCCTAGATCTTTAAGTATCAGTATAACTGAAAGTTCTTCACCATCTTGCTCTTCCTTCTTGTTCATATAGCTCTGCCACCACATGTTGAATTACTCTCTCTCACTTCCAACACCTGTGGTCTTTCGCATTTATTCAACAAACATTTACAAAGTACCTCTTCTATGTCAAATACTTTGCTAAACACATGTGCAGATAGTAGTGCTTTAAGAAAAGGGTGTACTTTAACTCCTGAACTTAAGGAACTGTATTCCTCTGAGGGCAACAAACAGTAAGAGGGTTCACAAAGAAACAAGCATGTGATTACAAGGTATAAAAATATAAGGAAACAAATAGGAAATAATGGAGTTTAATCAGGGAAAGCATCTCTGAGAAATTAACACTGAGGATGAAAGGGTACTAGCCACGAAAAGCACTGGAAAGAGCATTTCAGGCCAAAGTATAACAAGTGTGAATACCCTAAAAAGCTTAGGGAGCTGGAGGAGCTAAATGGAAGCCAGTGGGGCTGGAATATATGGAGGGAAAAGGAAAAATGCTTACCTGAGAAAGGAGAGGGAGATCATGCAAACCCTTGTGGGCCATGGAAAAGATTTTAGATTATAATATAATATAATTCTAATGAGAAGCTATTGAAGGCTTCTAAGTAGGAAAACCACATGATTTTCATTTTTAAAAGATTACTCTGGCAAGTTGGAAACAGGCTTTCAAATAAAAACATGTACACATTCATAGCACCATCTTTCATAATAGTCAAAGTGGAAGCAACCTAAATGTCCATCAAAAATGAATGAATAAACAATATATAATATATCCATACAAGGGAATATTATTCAGCCATAAAAAAATGAAGCACCAATACATGTTACATCATGGATGAACCTTGAAAACATTATGCCTAGTGAAAGAAGCCAGACACAAAAGGTCATAAATGTACAATCCTATTTATATGAAATGTCTAGAATAGGCAAATTCATAGAAACAGAAACTAGACCAGTGGTTTCCATAACTGCACTAGAACAGTGACAGTAGCGATGGTGGAAAGGGGAAAGATCCACTGCATATTTTGGAAGTAAAATTGACAGGATTTGCTGATGTCAGGAACCAAGGTGGAGAAAGGGAGGCACAGAAGACAGGAAGAAGGGAGAGAGGGACCTAGAAGTATTCAGAAGCATCAGACCTAGAGGATGAACACGTTTTAAGAAGAAATCAAGACCTCAACTTTGGACCTGGTAACCCTGAGATGCCCCCAACCCCATCTGGACTACCCTATGTTAAGAAATGTTTACTTTCTAGTATATTACTTTAACTTTTCTAGACTTCAGTTTCTTCATCTATAAAACAGGAATACTAATGGTATTTACCTTAGACGGTTGTTCTGAGAATTAAATTATGTAATTGATATAAAGTTCTTAGCACAATTTCTAACACATAATAAATCTTCAATCGTTGTTAGAGATTACTATTATTGTTATAATCTTTGTCCTGACTACTATACTTATTCTGTATGCTGCATCTCTGTTCTTCCTTCTAGCACCTGCAGAAGCTTGGCCTGCTCTGGTTTTGAACAATCTCAGACTCTCCCAATCTGCTCTGTCTTGCTGCAGCTGAGGCTATAATTGGCCATTTTCGGAGACATATTGAGAGAGGGACCTGACTGACTGAAAACCATATTCAGATCCCTTAGCCAGATAAGTACAGTCCTATGGTGGAGAAGGCACACTAGGCTCAAATAATGGCATAACAATTTCCTTATTAAAAGCACCCAACGCATTTTCTTCTAATTTTATTCTTCCTTGGCATCTTCCTGTCCTTAATTTTATTTTCCAAGCTTCCTTTCCCACAGGAAATAAAATGTGCTGACAAACTGACATGAGTATTCTAGACTACTTGTTAGTTAATTTCTTCATAGAGACTTGTAAATTGATGTTCTGGTTTATAATCAGACCCTTGTAAGTTTTGCTAGAAGGAATCAATTTGCCTGGGCCTATTAACCTCTGGGTGACCACATAATAACCCAGTTTCTGAACCTGAAACTGTGTGTCAGACTCTGGGCAATGAGAGTCACTCCGACACATACACTGTAACACCAGGCTGAAACAGCCATCCAGATTTAAGAATACAATATTTCACAGAGTACTGGTAAATATACAACGAGTTAATATATATTAAAGTGCCTGGCACACGTTAGGCTCTCAATAAACATTACATTTTATTTATTTATTTTTAAAGATTTTATTTACTTATTTGACAGAGAGAGACACAGCGAGAGAGGGAACACAAACAGGGGGAGTGGGAGAGGGAGAAGCAGGCTTCCCGAGGAGCAGGGAGCCCGATGCGGGGCTCGATCCCAGGACCCTGGGATCATGACCCGAGCTGAAGGCAGACGCTTAACGACTGAGCCACCCAGGCACCCCTATATTTTTATTTTTTATATGCAATATATTCCATATTTTTATATGCAAACCATAGGCAATCCAGTAGGGGGGAAAATCCAAGTTTGAAAAATTTCCAGATGAACTGAAATGAAACCACATTTTTTTTTTCCCACTTCATCCCAATCTAACCCTAAATCTCCCCCTTCTAATTTCCTTTTTCATGTTTTCTTATTTGTGTAACTACTTTTGCAACTGGCTGTTTTCATAGTTTATCACTCGGTAATGCTTGGAGGCTTAATGCCAATAAAAGCCATATCTAAAATAATCTTATATATTCTGAGGAATAATTTACTCACAAGCTCTGTTATCTTGGGCAAGTCACTTAGCCTCTATATATGACTGTGTCTCATTAATCAGTAACTGTGCCATGTCTAATATTTATAAATTATATTCACTACTGAATCCTCAGCACTTAGCACAAAATAGGTGTGATTCACATTTATGTCGATATTGGATGGATGGCTGTTAAGACTATATTTTGTTCAAAAATCTGATAAATATGCCCATTTTTTACAATAAAGAAGATAGAAATCAGGCATTAATTACCCATAAAAGTTTAAAGTTCTTGTTTAAAGAAAAATTATTGACAAAAAAATCCATTGACTGATGGTAAAGAACAGACCCTCATGTAGGGTTTCTGTGTGCCAACCTCAATACCATTATGATGGGTGAGTGAGCGAGGGAGTGGATTGACGAATCAGTCAATAGGCAAAATACTTTATACAAATTACATACAGAAGTACACTTTAAAAATATACTTTTTTAATGCATAAATTTCCTGAGCAGCTTTTTTCATTTGGGTTTTTTTCCCCATCTCAGAATGCCAAGAAAACCTTGCTCACGATAGCTATCCTTCTGGAGTTTCTGTCACTTTTAGGAAATGATGACACAATTCAGTATTGATTATAATAACAGGATGTAAGAGGAGCTTCCAACTCTTCGATTTTGTAGTGGCATATTTACTTTCCAGAAATTAGCTCTCTATCTCACCTGTTCCACATTTGTGACTGTGAAGTAATTATAAATAACTTTCCCATTCCTTTCACTTTTGTTAATAAACAATTTAAAGAATGTAGGGGATTTTTTATTTAAATTCAATTAGCCAACATATAGTACATCATTAGTTTCTGATGTAGTGTTCAATGATTCATCAGTTGTGTATAGCACCCTGTGCTCATCACATCACATGCCCTCCTTAATGCCCACCGCCCCCCACCTACCTCTCCTTCCGTAACCCTCAGTTCTTCCCAGAGTCAAGAGCCTCTCATGGTTTGTCTCCCTCTCTGATTTCTTCCCATTCAGTTTTCCCTCCCTTCCTCTATGATCTTATGTGCTATTTCTTATATTCCACAGATGAGTGAAACTGTCTTTCTCTGATTGACTTATTTCACTTAGCATAATCCCCTCCAGTTCCAACCACATCTATGTAAATGGTAGGTATTCATCCTTTCTGCTGAGTAATATTCCATTGTATATATGTAGGGGATTTTTAAAAACTCAATTTAAATCTATTACTGCTGGTATATAGCAAAAGAAAAAAAAAAAAAACAGGACAACAGTTTGAAAATTAGCATACCAAGTCAAGAATGAGAAAACACGCTTGCAGAAGAAGTTTTATTGTCTTTTCTAATAAACCTCACGTTTCCAGGAAAAGTATTAGAACTATATTTCTGTTTACTTTTTTCTTGTATCCATAATCACTGTAGCCCAAATAAAATCATATTTTCTAGACCTCAGTTCCCCTCAGTTCAATTTAATTCAATTTAACAAACATTATTGACTACCTGCTGGGGACCAGCCACTGTACCAGGTTCTGAGGAGTCAAAGATTAATAAGACATATTTTCTAAATCATGAAGTTCACAGCTTAATTAGTACATTGTTTTTGTTGTTGTTGTTTGTTTTTCAAAGCTTCTGTTCCATTCTAATTTCAACCAGAATTGCTCTCCGTTTACCAGTTCTGTGTTTTGGGGGTTGATATAAGATATTACTGCTCTGGGGCGCCTGGGTGGCTCAGTTGGTTAAGCGACTGCCTTCAGCTCAGGTCATGATCCTGGAGTCCCAGGATCGAGTCCGGCATCGGGCTCCCTGCTCGGCAGGGAGTCTGCTTCTCCCTCTGACCCTCCCCCCTCTTGTGCTCTCTCTCTCTCATTCTCACTCTCAAATAAATAAATAAAATCTTTAAAAAAAAAAAAGATATTACTGCTCTGAGATGTTTAAAAAATCACTGGTCTAGAGGAAGCAACAGACATTTAAATAAATACAATACAGTGTTCTACAAGTAAGAATTGTATTTTCTCAGCCTGGGTTCCCCAGAATACAGAGCCTAAGACAAAGGAGTATGATTTAGGGAATAAGAGTTAGGAAAGAGGGAGCAAACCAGAGAAGGAAGGAGAGTCAGAAAAAGATTCATTATTGAGTTGACTAGCTACCCATACAGATGGCTGGATACTCAGTCTTATAGAACACCCTGATAACCTCCTGGCGGGGGGGGGGGGGGGGGGGGGCAGCATTTTTACATTACTCTGCTCTTCACTAGTCAAGGTTGTTCCTCAGGGCATTAACTCCCCACCACTCCTGGGTTGCACATGCATGAGTACTGAGCAAAATCCCAGAGGTGTCCCATGCAACTTCACTATCAAGTAAAGAATCCATGGGGGATGCCAGGGGAGGTGGCGGAGGGGGGGACCAGTGAGAGGTAAAATTGCACAGGCCTGAAGCAGGGCACTGTCAGACTGTTCCTGCATGAAGATGGACAGCATCTTCACAGAAATTGTCACTGCAGTCATGGGCTGGAATAAAAGGGCTAAGAAAATTTGAAGTGGTGCACAAGAAGCATCTGAATAAGCATAAGGCACAGAAGTAGAGCAGAGCAGAGAATGATTAATTCTGCCTGGAAAGAGAGGGGCCAGGAAAAGTTTCACAGGCATACAATTCCTCAGAAAAATTCTTCCAATGGCAAAAGGGGATAGGTATTCCAAACAGAAGGAACAATATATATAAGACACAGAGGTTTGAAACAGCAAGCTGTGCTTGAAGAATTTTAAGAAAAATCAGTATTCCTGGAGGTAAAACGGCAGCAAAAGTCATTAGAGATATGGACAAGGCCCAAAACATAATGGATTTGATAAGCCATGTTAAGAGTTTAAATTTTGTAACAGAAAAGAATGAACAACAGTCATTTAAGTGGTTTAAAATGAAAAAGTGAATTTGAGAGAGGGTATAAATAGAATAATAATAATTAACATTTTACATTTGTGAAATGAGAAGTGGGATATGTGAAAAGGAAGTAGGAAATATGAAAAGGTAGAATATTGCCCTTAAATAGACTATGCCATGTTAAGGATACATACTGTAAGCCCTAAAACAAGGATTTAAAAAATAATAATAAGGGTGCCTGGTGGTTGGTTAAGCGTCTGACTCTTGATTTTGGCTCACATTGTGACCTCATGGTTGTGAGATCGAGCACCACATCGGGCCTGCATTGGGCGTGGAGTCTGCTTAAGATTCTCTGTCTCCCTCTGCCCCTCTGCCCTCTAAAATAATAACAATAATAATAATAAAATGTATAGCTAAGAAGCCAATAGAGGAAATAAAATGGGACATTAAAAATTCAATTAACCCCAAGAAGTCATAAAAGAAGAAAACACAGAAGAAACAGAATGAAAAAAAAATAGCAATTTTAGTATAGTATAATTAAATTAATTATAGTATAATAAACCCAATTATTCCAATAATTATAGTAAATGTAAATGGACTAAACATTCCCAATTAAAAGGACAAATCAATGCAATATGGTTGAACCTCACAAACATTATGCTGGGTGAAAGAAATGAACCAAAAGAGTACATGCTGAATAATTTAAATTATATGAAAGTTTAAATCAGACAAAAACATTACATATTGATAGATATCAGATCAGTGGTTGCCTAGAACAAAAGTTAGTGCAAGAGACTGGCCATTTGAGTCAGTCTTATATAGTCAAAGGTACAAAAGTGAACTTTTTGCGGAGATGAAATGTTCTATATCAAATGGTTTGCTAGTTATATAGGTCTATACATTTTTCAAAGTCACTGATTTGTATACTTAGAATGGATGAGTATTATTGTATATAACTTATACCTAAACAAAGATTTTTTTTAAATAGCAAACAGGGCGCCTGGGTGGCTCAGTTGGTTAAGTGACTGCCTTCGGCTCAGGTCATGATCCTGGAGTCCCGGGATGGAGTCCCACATCGGGCTCCCTGCTCGGCAGGGGGTCTGCTTCTCCCTCTGCCCTCTTCCCTCTCGTGCTCTCTGTCTCTCATTCTCTCCCTCTCAAATAAATAAATAAAATCTTTTTTAAAAATAAATAAATAAATAAATAGCAAACAAACATCTCTCAAGTTTCTGACTTGAATAAATCAGTAAGTGGTGATAATGGAGACAGTAGAGGGGGAAGAAAAAGTTTGGGCTTCACCTAAGAAGGCTGTTTATATGGACTGTCAATTTGCAGCTACACCACTCACTATGCAAGAGGCTGGAAGAGCAAGGAGGAATAAGACACAGTTCCCCAATCCTGAAGGGTAAGCACGAGTCTAATGGAGGATATATGGAAATAACTTAGTTTAATATACTATGAGATATGTTCCACTAGATTTATGAACAAAGTATTCTGAGAAAGATGCTTAATATATCAAAACAGTTAAAAAAAATACTACAAATTTCTCATCAACAGGTGAAAACCAAACGTTTGTATATCCACACAATGGAATATTATTCAACAATTTTTAAAAAACTATTGAACGTGTAAAAACATGGATGAATTTCAAAATAACTATGTTGAATGAAAAGAAGCCAGACCCATCTTCCTCAAAAAAGATGACATACTGTATGATTCCATTCATATAAAACTCCAGAAAATGAAAACTAATCTTTAGTGACAGGAAGCAGATGAGAGGTGGTCTTAGGGAGAGGGGGATGAGAACTGATGGAATGGAGAGATTACAAAGGGAAATGAAGTCATTGCACCTATTCATTATCTTAATGGTGGTGACAGTCTGAAACCTTTTCTGACCCCTATCCTTCCAGGCAGAATGAATCATACTCTATCCTGTTCTACTTCTGTGCCTTATATTGGTTTCACAGGTAATATATGTCAACACTTATCAAATTGACTACTTTAAATATGTGCAGTTTACTGTAGTCAATTATATCTCAACAAAACTATGATAAAAAAACACTAAAAACAATCTTGGGAGAGGAGATAGATAAAATGTTATAGCTATACCAAGTAGCATATGGTCTGTATTTACGGCATACATTTCTAACACTAAATATAATGAAAAAATATTCAAGTTGGAATAGTGATATTGGCTAATGCTTATTGAGTGTTTACACTGAGCCAGACACTTTGCTATGTCTCTCACTTCATCCTCACATCAATCCTATGAAGTAGATAGTATTAATATCCCCAAGTTATAAATGAGGAAACTGAAGACACAGAATTAGGGATGTGTTCAACTGTGACTAGCAGAAAAACCAACTTCAACGGCTTAGAAAGAAATGGTTGCTGCTGTTACTAAAAACAAATACAAACAAAAATACCAAGTCGGGGGGGCACCTGGCTGGCTGAGTCGGTTAAGCATCTGCCTCCAGCCCAGGTCATGATCTCAGGGTCCTGGGATTGAGCCCCACATGGGGCTCCCCACTCCCTCTGCTGCTCCCCCTGCTTGTGTACAAGCTCCTCTCTCTATCAGATACATAAATAAAATCTTTAAAAAAAAATACCAAGAGGGCTGGAGGTAGGCAATGCAGGTTTGCTTTCTCTACTAAGCCATGTGGCCAAAGATAAGAAGGCTCTCTGTCTTTCTGCTCCCGCATGGGGGGGCACACTAATTGCCTCATAGTTACATAGTAACTGCTGCACCTTCAGGCATCACAGGACTCCAGGCAGAAAGAATGGAGAAAGAGTGACACTAGCTCAGTCTCCTAGTTTTCCCAGGGGCCTCACCCAGCAAGCTTTTGCTTATATACAGTTGGCCAGAATTATGTCACAGAGCCACCCCTAACTGGAAGGTGGCTAGGCAGAAGAGGATTGTAGATGTAGGCCAGAGGAGCAAACCAGTGCTTTCTGCCACAATTAGTAATAGGCGGAGTCAGGATTTGATCTTGATTTATTTCCCAAACCTGGGCTATTAACCATGATGCTATATGAATCAAGTTTTCCATAAATTCTTCCAAAAGGCATCTTAATATGCCAAACGAGGGGAAGAAATTTAATCCTGAGACACATGGACTTGATACACTTTGAGTGCTACAGGGAACATGTAGGTATTTGTTAAGTGACAGATTACTTTCTTATCTTTTGGGAGAGCAAGCATGATTAAGGAAAACGCAGAAGAGAAAGGAAGGAGTGAATATGACAGAGGGGATTGGTGGGAAATGGCCTCCAGCCACTCCAGCCACTCCAGCCACTCCAGCCGCTCCAAGCTTGCCGGGTGAGGCCACTGGGAAGCTACTACAGCTTAACTTCGCACATTTTCTACCTCACAACTTTGCCTCTTTTTTTTTTAAGATTGTATTTATTTAAGAGAGAGAGAGAGAGAACACAAGCGGGGGAGCGGCAGGCAGAGGCAGAGGGAGAAGCCGGTTCCACGCAGAGCAGGGGGACCCCGACGCGGGACTCGATCCCAGGACCCTGGGATCATGACCTGAGCTGAAGGCAGATGCTTAACCGACTGAGCCACCCAGCATTCCCCCAATAGCTTTGCCTCTTGTGTTGCCCTGTGACACAGTACCAGTTCCTGAATGTTTCATATCTAGAAAGTTCTCTGATGTTCTGTCAGGGTAATTTTTACAAGCGTTAAAGTTCTACAAGTAATCTGGGTGTGAAGAGGCAAGATAGGCAGAACATCATATCTAAGAAAATGAATTTTTTTAATGAGGAAAGAGAAAGAACATGGTTCATGTTTAGAAGGCTTAAATGTTTCCACAATGACTGAAATCCAAGCAACACTGTATTCATTTCTAACTATGATAGCAAGCCTGGACACATTTGTTATGTACACTGTGAGTACCCAGTATTCTGCTCAATTGGCATGGATGTCATTCATTTGCTCAAGAATTCAGTAGACGTGAAAAGCATTTTTTCAAGTACAAAATATGAGTGTTGCTTTTTATGAATCTATTAATATATACTATTTGGTCAGTGAGTCAAACATTAAGAATTCACTTTTTCAGTCTAAATTATTAAAGCTTATATATTATATATTAGCTCATTCCAAAAACATATGGAAAAATTCAGCAAACATCTATTACTAAGCACCTACTATGGGCCATGCATTGTGTTAGGTTCAGAAATAAAATAAAGCATAGTCCCTGCCCTCAAAAAAAAAAAAAAAAATCACAATCTAATAATGACAGCTTGATACATGCTGTAGTAGGTGTATGTAACTGGCACAGCAAATGTCCCTCTAATTCTGAATCCTGTTACCTTCACATTTTTCATTTTTGATATTTCTTTAGAAGTAACAACAGCAAGATAGTTGAGCAAGAACCTCAAGTAATAATAAGAGCACTGTGGAGTTTACACCTGAGAGATCTTAAAAACTTGCTATCTAAAACTTCTAACGTTTGATAAAATGTAACACAAATTTTCAAATTACTTTGCCAAAGATCAAGTGTGTGGGTTACAGAGACATATCAGTTCTTTTCTGTTGGAGATTTCAGATTGCTGCCCAGAAACTAGCCCAGAAATTACATTGTACTAAAACCAATAGAAATGGTTATTCAAAACAGGCACAGTTTCCTGCCCTTTGTCATCTCTGAGCATGTCAGTTGCACACTGTTGACCTGCTATTCCACTCTGAGAAAAGGAAACACTCACATATAAATACTGCCTTAATACTGTTAGTTAGTTAGCCGCTTTTTAAAAAGAAAAAAAAAAAATAAAGATCATATTCAGAAAATCCTGAAACTTTCATATAGAGCTATAGGACATGAGCTGTATATAATTTTCTTCTATTATGATCAACAATTTTGTGATATTTTGATGTAAGTCTTGAGACCTCAATATTGAGTCACTATCATAAAACCAACACTGTCTGATCTGAGAAACACATATTCACGTGGAATCAAACTCACCCAGAGGGAAGAATAGTTGAGTGATCTCAGTCACACATTTTCACCCCAAAATCAACAAAAAATAAAATACCTTCTCCCTTTCTTCTCTCCCTCCATCTCTTCATCTTCCTAACAACCCCTCCTTCTCCTCTTTCTCCTTCTACTTGTTCTTCTTCTTCTTATATTAGTATTACTTGTTGAATTCTTATTATTAATTAAAACTCATAATCTCACTGACAGAGAGTCAAGGTTCTCAAAGGGATCAGGGAGTCAGTATATAAATGTTAAGTGCTTACTGACCATCTGCCAATTCAGGCAAGAGTACCTACCATGGGATAGATGTGTAGACACTGACTTCCTCACAAGAAGCCAGCTATCTACTGAAAAGAAGTCTTACAAACACAACACCATGAGGAAATAAGACTGTATTATTCTTAAAGTGTTAAATTGAACTGTACAGAGTATTAGAAACTAGAATAAATAAATAGCTCCTAATAAGTATTAATTGTCTGGCTCAAACAAGAGTAATAGGAAATAATAATGGGCAGTCAAGGAAAATAAAGCAGAACTGGAATAGGGTTTTTAAATGATGGACAAAATATGAATCAGAAATCAAAATATGAATCTAAATGCTAGGAATCACATAAGCCAAAGCACAAGCTAGAAACACACACAGGTTGTAGGAGTTATCTGGGTCACAGAAAAGATAGCACTGGCTTTCACGGTCAGTTAGCACCAAGCACTGGGTATGATACTGTTGGACAGTTAAGTTAGGAGCACTGAGTATTATATGGAGAAGTACGAATCTGATCTAATGAACAGTAGGAAATGACTAGATGTTATAAAGAAGAAATGAGTGGTCAATATACAGAGGAAGACACCTAGCAGAATAATAGTAAGTGTCAAGTTTGAGGGGAAAGCTGTAGGCAAAATGTTAAAGCCTTGCTGGGCATGAGAGAGTAACCAGTATGTCAGTAAATTATAGTTAACAGAAGAGACAGGGAGTGATTTCCAGAAAGCATGCAACTCAAATGAGATTTCTGGGGTCTATGATACAAGGAACCTGTGAGAATGAGCAGCACCCACTCCAGGAAGCTCCATGGGAAACTGTCCTTGTGGAAGAATTAGTTTCCTGAAACAGCAGGGAAATGGTAGAGCAAACATTCTATGGAGTGAGGAATTGGAGAAGTTGGTCATGGGATCTAATGAAAATTAAATGACTAATTTAGATAAAGTGCATGACACATAAATGATTTAATGACACATCCAGGGCCAGTGTTAAACCTCACCCCCACAATCTTACAGGGAAGGGAATCTTCTTAGTACTCTTAAAAATACTACCTCATTTCATTTCCCATCCATACTTCTACTGAGTGGCTTAATCAGGCCTCTTCAAATCACAGTACTTTCATAAACATTTAGCTCCTTATCACAAAACATCCTCTGAAATGTAATGAAATTATTCATGATTATTTATGATGTAACTTCAGAGAAGTTGCCAATCCCTGGATTCACCCGTGCTGAGCACTTTGTATAGTGCCTAGCATAAAGTAGGTGCCTACTGACTACACATTCCAATGTTTATTACATGAAATCAAAAGCACAAGCAAAAAAAGAAAAGCTAGATAAATTGGGTTTAATCTATTTTTTTAAAGATTATTTATTTATTTGTCAGAGTGAGAGAGAGAGAGAGAGCAGGAGCAGGGGGAGTGGCAGGCAGAGGGAGAAGCAGGCTCCCCGCTGAGCAAGAAGCCTGATGTGGGATTCGATCCCAGGACTCTGGGATCATGACCCCAGCCGAAGGCAGACACTTAACCGGCTGAGCCACCCAGGTGCCCCCTTTTTATTTTTTTTTTTTTAGAGAGCAGCAAGAGGGAAGGCCAGAAGGAGAGGGGGACAATCCTAAGCAGGCTTCAAGCCCAGCACAGAGCCTGACGCGGGGCTCAATCTCAGGAATGAAATGTTCTACTGTCATTCTAGTTCAGATACTATCTTTAATACTACTTAGAAAAAATATTTTTATATAATATTTTAAATGTTAGCCAAGAGGATTAGTTAAGAATAATTGAACAAATGCTGTTTGATGAATTGTGTGTATATATTTAATTTAGAGCATATCTATAAATAGATGCAGATATAGATATAAATAATTTAGAGCACGGTTGTATATATGGGTCTGAAGGAATTTTAAAGTCTCCCCTAACAGGACAAGCCAGAGTCATGGTCTTTGTTTCAAATGTAAGAGAAATGGTTATATTTATGTGAACTCATCATCCTATACCATATAATAACTGAAAATAACATAACTGTTTCATTATATTATTTATCAAGGCATTTGACCATTTCAGTTTTCATACAGATGTTTGAATACTATACAAATAGCATATGATTCCTAACTGTTTCTTTTTCTTTTTTTTCTTTTTTTGAGTAAAGCGATAGAAGTTTATTAAGTGAAGATACAGAAAAGCTCTCAAGAGTGAGAGGGGTGCCTACAGGTTTGCCAAAAAGGGCCTTTAGGGTTGGTCTTTTATAGAAAGCTAACCAGGGAACTTAAATCCTTTTAACATCTCCATTGATAACACCTTCAATGGCTTACTTCCTTTTTAGGGGCTGGTTATTCTTTGTTGGTCACAGGTGATTATCATAAAAACGCCCACCCCACATGCCTAGGGCAGGGTGGTCCTCCACCCTCCAACTCTGTTTCAAACCAAATCATAAGAACTCTCTTTGAAAAATTTGATTGGAAAATATTCAGATTAGTAATAGAGAACATAAGGCAAAAATCTGAATTATACTGCTCAAATTTAGAATCTGTACCCTACAATATATAGAAAAAAAAAAAAAAAGGACTGGTTTATACCCCTGTCTCTACATATTTAAATGGTGTAAAGTTATATTTAAAGATTCTTGCCATCAAAGACATCATAATACTATCTAAATACATGCTGGCTCCTTGTTATAAGTTGTAATGTGCCAGTTATCAATCCTGACCCAGGAGCAGCATGGGAAGTATTGTAATCAACTCACCCTAGACCCAAAGAAGTACTGATGGCCTCTACAAGAAAATTAGACCTGTTTTTCTTCTGGGGAGAATTAATTTCAAATTAGGTATTCTAATTTTATGCTGAAGTGGTCCACTGGTGTGGGAGGATTGAGAGTAAATTTTATTTTCAAGCATCAGTAGGCACTATCGGAAGCTTATCAGTTTGGCTATAAGGATTTTGTGAATCCTCACCTTCCTCTCATAATAACCCCAGGGGAATCTCCGTATCTACAATTGACCTGGAACCTTTAGTTTTGAGAATGAGAGAATACATTATTAGAAATGATTTATAAATTGTTGCCCACTACAAACATTTATCTGAAATCCCTACTCCAGGTTAAATCTTAATGAGGTAGCCTACCCATCAGCATCACTAAGCCAGCCCATTTTCCCAGACCATAACTGGTGAGAGCATCTTTCCATCTATTTCCATCTGAATAGTCTCACATTAAATTATGCCAAAAAAACAAGCATTCACATTATTGAAAGGATGCAAAACACTGATCAGTTCATCCTCAAAATGTTTAACAAGATCTCAGCAGGAGATTAAGGGAAATCTAGAGAGAACAATCAAGCTCATGCTAAATAGGAAAATTCATCTAGTCTTACAAAATAGCCATTCATGTACAAAGTTACAACAGCAATAATTATGGCCATTGTTGTACCTTGATGTATGGGAAAAAAACTCAGAACTAAAATTTGTATCAGAGTGTTTCGTAGGAATTGGGATCGTCTGTAAATGGGTGCAACTTTATATTAGTGTTTGCCCATAACAAGGTCCAGCACTTTTGATATTAGAAGTTGGCAGAACTGTCCTTCCAGATGGTCATAGCCATTTGCATTTTTACTACACACATTTCCTTCTCCTTCACTCAAGGCAGTAGAGTGGAAAGGTGTCAGATACAGGTTCAAGTCCCAGCTTTGCATTTACTACTTTTGCAAATCATTTTACTTCTTTGACTCTCAGTTTCCTCCTCCATAAAATGAGGGTAATGATTCCTACCTCTAGGAGATATTATGAGGATAAAATAACACAATTTATCCAAAGTGCTTGGCACTGGAGAGCTACTAAATAAATGAGATGCTTTCCCTACCTGGTATGGAGAGAGCTTTATAAGTAGTAAAGTAGCATTTGAGACACAAACTTTTGAAATTTTGTGCAATCCAATTTTTCTTCCAAAACTTAATATTGAAGGTGTTATTTTTCACACTGATACATTATTCAAATGTAAAAAAAAAGAAAAAGAAAAACATCGCTATCTTTAAATAGCATGCATTCCACTTCAGGCTATCTGTGCATGACAATGATCCGGGAACATTATTGCAGTAATGAGGCACTTTTGAAATCAGTGTTTGGGGCCTGTGAGAACTAGGAGAAAACAGAATGTCACAAAAGTTACTGAGACTCAGTGCCTGATGATTAGAACACCAACTCATACAAAATTAAAAGGGGCAGAAGTTACTCCAGTTATTCCTAGTTATATTAGGATAAAAATACATGTGATAGTCACCTCGAGTCTACTTGTAACAACTAAAGTTCTTCTACGAGATTCAGAAATCATTTGACAGAATCAAATAATCAATAAAAATGTCTTTATTTTTCAAAGGTCTGAGGCTGAGTCTTTGGAAAAAAGGTCAATGCCAGGAATAGTTAAAGCAGTTTTTCCCACTGTAATTTTAAGCAGTCATACAAAATAGCACGGTGCAAAGCCCTAACACCAGCGTGAAAATAAATCGTGCTGCTAAAAGGTAAATATTTTATCATCTCTAACAACCTTTTTATTAAAACTTTTGTGAAAACGTAGCTAGACTTTTTTAAATAACTCAAAGATGTATACACATGTGAATATGTAAATTATGTTAAGTTAGTTTGATACAATGCAGAACACAGCATAAAAGATTTCATTCGAAAAGTTGAACTGACAAAGCATTTCTTTAATAAGAGCCATAAAACTTAAAGAAATGGCCCTTACATGTTCTGAAAGTAACAAATAATGACAGCTAACATTTATTTAATATTTAAGATATTATAGGTCCCTCACTTAATCTCAACAATTTTATGGTGTGGGTATTTTTAAGAACCATAGTCTACTGTTGAGAGGATTAAAGCAAAACAGGCTAATTAACCTGTCCAAAATCATATATTTGTAAGTGAAAGATCTGGATTTCAAAGTCTGACTCCAGAACCCACACTTCAGCTACTATGTTATGTTGTCCCATCTTTACCTCGTATTTTCACTGGCCAAGTACTGGATGGGAATGTTGATTGGAAGCAAAGACGGGTACTCAAATCTACATGGTGTTTTCTTTCAGGTTCCCTTAGCCTAATGATCATACGATCTTGGAACTGGGTAAGTTAAGGCAGAGTCACACAACTTCTCCAAGTATTCAGGCATTCCTGGTTCCTTCAGGATGTTGCACATTTTTCCAAAGCTAAATGTGGAACAGAAAAGATGCTACCTTCTTAAACATAGCTCTGCACCCTATATATGACAACCTTAGAAGCTTCCCAGAAGATGTACCTTCTGCCTGCCCTAGTATTCGAAACTTTCTCATAGCGTGCAACTCTTAATCTTAGGGTTGTGAGTTCAAGCCCTATGTTGAGCTTGGAGCCTACTTAAAAAATAAATAAATAAATAAATAAAAATTTAAAAAGATCCTTTCTCATAATTTGCTAAGCAGAAATATCTGACAGTAACTAAGCAGCAATATATTCTATTACAGTAGATTATAAGGAATGATATATTTGTTAAAAGAATAGGTGAAATCAGGGGCGCCTGGGTGGCTCAGTCAGTTGAATGTCAGATTCTTTAATTTCTGCTTGGTCATGATCTCAGAATCTTGGAATCAAGCCCCCCCCCCAGGGGCTCTGTGCTGATCGGGGAGTCTGCTTGTCCCTCTCCCTCCCCCTCTACCACTCCCCTTCTGCTCCTCCCCAACTTGCGCTCACTATCTATCTATCTATCTATCTATCTATCTATCCACCTATCTAAATAAATGAATAAAATCTTTAAAAAAAAATAGGTGAAATTAGAAGAAAGGTGTTCTTAGAGTACCCAAGGACTTTTGAGGAATTGCTCATTCCAAAATCCTAAGAAAAGAGCTGAATTCCTAGAGGGTAGTCTGCTTCCATGTTGTTGGATATAAGAAGAAAGGAAAAGAATCTTCAGAGTAAATTACTGATAGGTAAAATGAAAACTAGAAGAGTGTGATAACACTTCTGCCAGTTGCTAACAGAAAAAGTAGGGAGAGGTAACCTTGAAGGCACAAGTGAACTAAAACAAATACTTACAGTTTAGGGTCTAAAAGAGCAATTAATAGGCTAATAATTCCAAATGCAGCTTAATAAGTTTGGGGAAGGGAAGCAAAAGCTGGGATTGGGGATGATTTAAGCTTTCCCACTTCTCTGAGACTGTTTAATGAATTTTATTCCATACAGATATTCAAGGGAGAAGAAAAATAGAACACAGGCTACTTATTATTGGTGGAGCAATGTGTCTGAAATAGTAGCTCATAACTTATCAATATGTAGCTAAAGCTACCCTATAGCTGCAATAATGAGCACATCTTTTCAGCATATAATTAAATACATGTAGCTAGACAGAGGGTGTCCTTCCCCACTAGTAACGCTAATTTATGGATTGATGCCTAAGAAATTGACATTGTGGGAAAGCGGTGGATTCTGTTTTGTACTTTTTCTGTATACAGGAAGACTTCACATGGAAATCAGCAAAATAACTGTTGTGACTACAGCAGTAAATAAGTGTAAATAGAAACTCAAATGTTCAATTTAAAGGCTCTAAGAGTCTTTCACTTAAGCTCAAGACTTTATTATCGGTGAAGAATATATTACTTTCTACTTTTAAAAATTGTTCTCATTGAAACCCCTTTAGAGGACAGGTACCAACAAAAAAATTTTTTTCCAAAATAAACCCAAAGCTTAACCTTCAATTGGTTTATACAATTCCTCACCAACTCTCCTGGAGGGCATAAACGGTTAGAAATAGTAACAGGGTAAATGGAAGGTAATGCAGAAAGAGCTCTTGCCAATCAGCTATCCAGCTCACCTTCTACATTCTAACTGGTCCAGATACGGGTCTTTCTCTCTTTTGCTCTCTCTACCATCCTTACCACTTTGAGAGATTCCTAAGAGCTTGATCTCTTCCTTTGACTTTTTCCTTGCTTTCCCGTTCTCCATGCTTCTATCTTCTTTTTCTCCCTTTGGCAATTCAGCTTTCACCTCCATATTTCTCAAATTAGCCCTTAGTTCTTCATCTTACAGTCCCCCACAATAATGCAGACTGAAAAATCAGCACCCACCTGCAATAGCCTGTTCCTCACCTCCATTCAATCTATTCCTCACAAGAATAAAACATCCTGTATCACAACATTCTCCCTTAAAAGATATTTTTAATTTCCCTTCACAGACGAATCTGATGGCTCCCATTTGTTTCCCATATCATATCCAAACTCCTAATTATATAAATCATTTATCACCAATCTCCAGCAATATTCATATGAGCATATCCCTACAATTTTAATTAACTATATATATCTCTACATACACATATATGTGTGTGTTTATATGTACTCATGTTTGTTTTACATGCTTTTGTCCTCTTCTCATAGATGGAAGGTTTCTCTTGAGTCAACCATTCCTCTTCACATGCATCTTGAAGAGGATTTGTGTTCATTCTGTTTTCTCCCCTAGGAATGCCCAGCCCCATCAGTCTTTTTTTTTCTTTCTTTTTTTTTAAATAAAATCTCTACCCGCAACACAGGGCTCCAACTCATGACCCCAAGATCAAGAGTCGCATGCTCTCCCAACTGAGCCAGCCAGGTGCCCCCCCATCATTCTGTTTTCAAATCAATTTCCTCTTTACCGAATTCAAATATCACCTCTCCCTAAAGTCATCTCTGATCACACATATGCAAGTAACTTCTCATGCCTGCTAAACCCCATGATATGTACATCTTAACCTCTCTTAACAACACTTAAAACATTCTGTATGGATTATCTCCTCAGTAGAACACAAGCTCCCTGTAGGTAGAATTCATGTCAAATTTATTGTTTTACCCTCCATGAATAATGCCTGGTCCATAGTAAATGTTCAATGTAATAGTAGTTAATTGGATTCAGATTCAATATAAAAAATAAGTACTCAAAGTTATCTGCTCTTCTGGATTTCATTAAAATTACAATAACCATTTAAAAAACTAACCTACAGTATCTCCATCTGGGTTCCTCAGAGCAGACTCTAGATAAGGATTTGAATCAAGAATTTATGTGAGAGGTAATCCCAGGAAATTTAGGAAGAGGGAAAATGAGTCATGGAATAGAGAAGAGCCAACAAAGTGTTCATTATCAAACAAGAGATTAGAACCTGTGTCTCAATCCTGCTAGGCAACTCTGGAGCCAGGATAGAACATGCACCTTAGAGTTATCCCAGCAGTAGTGTGAGGGAGCTGTGGTATTTACTCATCAATTCTTGTTAGATATCAGTTGAGGGCTGGTGGGAAAAGACACTCTCTGGCTCCTCCAGCCTGCCCCATGGGCAGGCAGAACAAACTCCTATAGCCAGATAGAACCCTCTAAGAGTTGAAGGTGCTGGCAGTTGAAAATGGGATAGATGCTGGGAAGCTAGAAGTGAAGAGGAGATATGGGTACCAACAGCATCTACCACACACAGTAACAAAAAGAATGGTGAGGGGCCATAAGTGGGCATGAATTTTCAACAGATTCTTGGAAGACAGAAAGCAGATGGAAGGCTAGTGACTGAGAAAGAAACACAGCCCAGAATACACAGGGAGAAACGTTTAAGCTCAGGAAAAGTGGGGAGGAAGGCTCAGTTTGGGGCTCAATCCACTTTATGGAATTTGAGAATGAAACATAGGGCTGAAAACAGGAATCAACTGTAAGTCTGTTTTGCAAGGAGTGGAAAACTATAGCTTGCCATCTGTTTTTGTATATCCAGTGAGCTAAGATAGTTTTTACATTTTTAAAATGTTGCTTAAAAAAAAAAAAGTCTATTTGACAGAAACTGTATGTAGTCCATAAAGTCTAAAAAATATTACCACCAGGTCCTTACAGAAAACATTTACTGACCCTCAGTTTATAAACAGTCAAT
Organism: Neomonachus schauinslandi; assembly: GCF_002201575.2. Taxonomy (NCBI): domain Eukaryota; kingdom Metazoa; phylum Chordata; class Mammalia; order Carnivora; family Phocidae; genus Neomonachus; species Neomonachus schauinslandi. The sequence continues at coordinate 61,516,361 of NC_058406.1, forward strand.
AGACATATAAGCCCTTCCCCCACCCCAGGAATTAAGACTGCCCGAAGTCAGACACTTAACCCTGCACAAAAATTCTGAGCTATCTTCTCTGATCATTTTACCTCCTGAGTGCCCTTCTTCAAGACGTTAACTTGAGGATATAAGCCAGAAAGAAAACATACTATCCAAGAAAGAGAGAATGCTATTCAGGAGAGAAAGAAAGTAAGTCTCAGGACCACTGCTTAGGAAAGACCCTAGAGAGGAGTCAATACAGACTGGACTCAAGGGACGCAGTGTCCCAGGAGGGAGGTTTAAAAAGAGGGAACTGAATGGATTGAGAACTCTGAAAAAGATAAGGATTGATAAAGTCTATTGGTAGAATGTTTAAATAGTTCATTCCCTGGGATTAGAAACAAGGAACATTCTCCACTGAGGGGCAGAGAAGTCCCAACATTAGACTCATAGGGAAGGAAGTGTAATACCAACGGACTATGTATGACTCTGCAGTAAATAATATTTATCTGGTCATATTAATGAAAATGTTATTTATTGACTTGACAGATTGGGAAGTAGAAGGTGAAAAGAAATGGGAGAATTCATTATAGTGTGTTCATCTTTATAGAGTGGGTAGTTAAGAGCACTGTCCACATTTAATGGAATAAGAAATGAAGATTTAATTATGTTTTTCAAGTACCAAAGGTGATCTGTATGGAAACAGACTACTGATTATTACACGTACAAAAAGGACAATGAGGAGGCAAAGAGCAGTTCAGTCCTAATCTAGCATATCATGAAGAAAACAAAATTTATAAAAATTAAATAAATCAATAAATAGTGATATGTGTAGCTATCTTACAAAACACATTTCTTCATATATATATATATATATATATATATATATATATATATATATATATA
>NC_058406.1:61517267-61566696 GCF_002201575.2 Neomonachus schauinslandi
ATATATATATATATATATATATATATATATATATATATATATATATAGCCACAATATCCAGTCAGCCCCTTCCCTACCCCCAGAGGTGACTAGCTTTAAACAGTTTCTGTTTTGACTCTTCTAGTAGCTACCACTGTATCTCTGAGATATTGTAGCTTTTTATAAATTCTTCTGTATTGTTGGACTTTCTTTAATCACATGAATTTATTATTTCAATAAAATCTAATGTTTGTCAATGTAGAGAGAAATGAGAATATTTCTCAGAGTGTTCCCCTCACAGGTAATGTAAAATGAATTTGCTTAAATGTTGCTGAGTCTCATTCTGACAACTAAAGGTGACACAAGATGAGTGGCCCCACCCCAAACAAGCCCTAAGGCCACAAAATGATGCAGGTTTATTTTGTGAAACAAACAGAGGCCGCCCTAATAAATATCATGTAAATTAGCACAAAACAAAATGAAATGGATTGTTAATTCAAGCAATGAAGCCAGGAAAAAAGTTTCCTTCCACTTCCTATGAGAATACTTGCTGCTTTGAGAAATATGTCCATGTTTTCACCATACTGAGGTTCAAATAGAGTACTTGCATCTTCTACCTAGGTTCAATATTTATGGTAAAGATAATTATGCAACCCATGCACTGGTGCACCCAAAGCATCAGCAAACATGGTAAATCTAGAGAATGTCAGCAAAAGTCTCAACTCATTTCAGTCTCAGCTGAATAAGCTTCATGAGGTGGCATTTGGAAAAAGCTAACTAGCAAAGAAAGCAGAATACGTCAAAACCAGCACCCTGAATTGCACCTAGGAGTAGACAGTGGAATTAGAGGACAAGAACAATGTTCTCCCCGTGTCTCATCCTAGTAAGAAATCAGGCTTCACTCATTTTCTGAGTTGCATTTTCAAAAGCTGTTCCAGGTGGACTGCATTGCAGCAAACTAATCTCAAGAAGCCTGGACAGAAAATATACAATTGATATTGTTTAGTAAGTGATCTAAATGGTGCCACTTGGCTTTGGTGTACCTGACTTAAGCAAGAATATTCTAATAGTAAGTTATTATCTGTGACTAAACTTGAGAACTTTTCTTTTTCTGTACAACCTGAAATTTATGCAGTTTTAAATAACAGATAAACAGATAAATCTTGATGAAATATTGAAAATAGTAAATATTCCTGATAATAAACTATGACCCAGCAGTGCTGATAAAGCAAACTGCTTAATAACATAAGAGCAGAAACAGATCTGGCTCTTAAGCAAAACTGTGGAATAAGTAACCTTCAGTGACCCATCTCTACTGGAGACCCTCACTCCTACAAACACCCCATAATCCAACACCTGTACCCTTCAAGATCAGCCCAATGTTGATACTTTATAAAACACATCTCACGTAGATGTGGCTCTGTCCTCTCCCAGACCCAGGAATTAGCAGAAACATTAGCCCATATTGTGGGAATCTAAGTAATACAAGCAAATTACTTAAACAATAAAAGATACAGAAGGAGGGGCGCCTGGTTGGCACAGTCGGTTAAGTATCTGACTCTTAATTTTGGTTCAGGTAGTGATCTCAGGGTTGTGAGATGGAACCCCACATCCACTCCATGTTCAGCACAGAGTCTGCCTGAGTTTCTCTCTCCCTCTGCCTCTCCCCGCTGCTCTCTAAAATAAATAAATAAATCTTAAAAAAAAAAAAAGATACAGAAGGAGAAGGACTGATTATGCTTTTATGAATATTTATATGCAACATGCCTGAGAAGTAATAAGAGTCAAACACAAAATGCAGCCCTACACATGCCTTTGGGATAATAAACAAGGACAATGAAAAATGAAGGCAGTCTTAGGGAAGGAGACTCGGAAAAGTGTAGTCCAGGGAAGAGGGATGTTATCACTCCCGTTTTCTAGAGAAAATCTGTGACACATTAATACGCTTATTAAAGTTTATACAAGTAGAAAATCCAAAAAGCATATTCTTTTCCTAAAACTACTTCATTTCTGCACCCAACACATTTTTAATAATTAATCAAGCTTAACTCCAAGCCATACCTTGCTTCAATACAGTATAAGATTAAATTCCCTCAATAAATTACATTGTTTCACTAAGTGCTTCCAGCCACATGTATTTTTATTTGTAGGTATGAAATATGATGAGTTTAGACTTCAATGCTTTGGTTTAATCATGCAGTAACACAGCATACAATGTAGGAAAGAAAAAGTTTAGCTTTTTATAATATTGTACTTATTCTGAAGGGACCAACTGCCAAGCGACAAATGATTCATATTATTGACTATGCACTACATTTGTATTGATTTGGTGAATGTATTGCTGAATACTTAATGGCATGTCAGCCATTCATTTACAAATACATATTTCCAGGGATATCATTCCAAGATATAAAACATTTCCTGAGAGCTAGTACAAAACTTAGCCTAGGGGCGCCTGGGTGGCTCAGATGGTTAAGCGTCTGCCTTCGGCTCAGGTCATGATCTCAGGGTCCTGGGATCGAGCCCCACATCGGGCTCCCTGTTTGGCGGGGAGCCTGCTTCTCCCTCTCCCTCTACTGTTCTCCCTGCTTGTGCTCTCTCGCTCTCTCTGTCAAATAAATAAATAAAATCTTTAAAAAAAAAAAAAAGAAACTTAGCCTAGATCATAAGTAATCCTTTAAAAACTAAAATTTTTCAACTCCACAATTTTTGTACAAATTATATATAGTATAGTCCACATTAATACTATCCTACTTAATACAGAGGGTATATATTAAAATTGTAATAATTTGTTTTGCTGAATTACGCACAATGCAACACAAGTTATCTGGGTTGGGCTTGTATGGGGAGATTAATTTACAAAAGGTTACCTAAACAGCTGCCATGTGGTGAGTTGAACAATGATGAGTTGAACAACATTGGGCCAAATGAAGCCATAAGGATATACTAGCCCTGAACAATGCCATTAGCTATGCATTTCGAGGAAATCAGAATGTTGGGTCAACCAACATTCAAGAAGTAATCAGGAACCACGGGGCCTTCTCTGAAGCTAAGATCCTGGAAAGCTTAAGATTAAGAGGCATGATACAAACAGTGCCACGGTTATTTAGAGTTATGTAGTATGGAAAACTCTCCCGCTCCAGCTAAACAGATATAGAGAACTAGCTCTCTAGGATAAAGGTGAAGACAGATAGAGATAGACATAGACACAGACACAGAGAAAACCACTTAAATTTTTATAAATGGTCCTTTAAAAAGAGCCATCTATACTGCCAGATGCCCTGGATCTCTTGGGTGGTAGGACTTTTCCATGTAATGATTTTATATAACTCAATATGATGATACTCATTTCTAAATTCCTTAGAATTTAGGAATTTAGACACCTCAGTGTTTAAAATCAAGAGCTGTAGTCTCAGATTGCCTGGGTTTGAATCCTACCCCTGTTACTTCCTGAGTGAATAAAGAGAAGTTAACCTTTCTAGACTGCCACTTTGTCTGCAGAAAAGGGACAAAAATACTAACTACCTCATAGAATTGTAGTAGTGAGGATTCATCTCTACTTGGATATCTAACAAGCATCTCAGATTCACTATGTCCAACATGAATCCCTGATCTTCCCCTTCCAAACTTGCTCTTTCCTGGGTCTTCACATCTCCACTGTAATTTTCTTTTTCCTTTGTGCAGGGCAAAAGCCTTCAGTCATAAATGATTCTTCTTTTCCTCTCAAACACCACATCCTATTGGCTCTACCTTCCAAACACATCCAGAATCCAGCCACTTCTCACTACACTCCACATTACAGAATTCCATTCCAAGAACCATAATCTCTGCTAGACTACTCCAACAGCTTCCTAATTGACTTCCTCTTCTGATTTTTGCTCCCCACAGTCTATTCTCAACACAGTAGTTAGAGGAATCCTGTTAGAATGTAAGTCAGGTTGTGTCCCTTTGCTGCTCAAACCTTTCATATATCCCCCAAAATAAAAGACCAAGCCAGGGTACCTCCAGTTGGGCGCTGGCCTCTTGGTTTCAGCTCAGGCTGTGATCTCAGGGTCATGAAGTAGAGCTCCGTGCTCAGTGCAGAGTCTGCTTATATTTCTCTCTTCCCTCCCTCTGCCCCCTCCCTCCCTCTAAAATAAACAAATCCTTAAAAATAAATAAATAAATAAAAGCCCAAGTCTACATGATCAGTTCCCTCATTTCTCCTTAACTTCATCTCCTATTAGTCTCCTCCTGGCTTTCTCTGTTCCTGCTGCATGGGCTTCTCTGATAAACCGGGAATGAATGTACAAAACTACTCCCACCTCCGGCCTTTGCACCTGTTCAAGTCTTTGCTCAAATGTCATGGTCTTAATGAGGGCTTCCCTGACTAAACTTTTTAAAATTAAGGAACTCCCACATTCACTTACACACCCTTTCTTCCTTTACTCCTTTTTTTTTTTTAACCACAAAAATTATCACCATGGAACACATGCTGTTTTACTTATTAATTTTAATTATTGTGTGCCTTCTCCCACTACAATATAAATTCCCAGAGAGCAGAGGTTTTTTTTTTTTATTATCTAGTATGTATCTCCCAGAGTCTAAACTAATACCCATCACACCCATCACAGAGATGTTTCACAATAAATATTTATTAAATAATTGAATTTAATAAGTTAATAAGTACAAAACATTTAAAACTGTGTCTGACACATACTAAGTATATAATAAGTATTAGCTATTGTTTACTCAGTGTATTTATTTATGTAATGACTTCTAGTTTTTTAAGTCTCCTCAGTATATACTTTGATCATAATTATTTTAGCTTCAAAGCCCTTTATTGTTCCTTAATGTTTTACTTTTTTTTGTCTTCAATATGCAATTAATCTAACATTAAAAACTCGTGATCATAAAGGTCCAAAGACATTCCCTACAAGGATGATCGGTTAAAAACTAGTTTCTAATAGCCATTAAATACATATTTTAACCCTTTTAAACAGTCTCTAAATACATTTTCCCTAACTATATTTTAAGTAAGGAGAATTACAAAAATTCTTAGTGATATATAATTTTTATATAGGTCTCTATTCATTTTCTATGATTTCTTAAGGATTATGAGCTAAATGAGTTTAAACAATTAGTTAAAAGAATTTTACACAAGCCCTGAAATAAATTTTTAGATTTTATTTATTTATCTGAAAGAGAGAGAGAGAGAATGAGAGAGAGAACACGAAAGGAGAGAGGATCAGAGGCAGAAGCGGACCCCCTGCTGAGCAGGGAGCCCCATGCGGGACTCGATCCCAGGACTCCAGGATCATGAGCTGAGCCGAAGGCAGTCGCTTAACCAACTGAGCCACCCAGGCGCCCCTGCTTCTTTTTAAATTCCATACAAAACAGGATCATAAGTCAAAAATATGAACAGTTCTCAGGTGGCTGTTTGGAATCCAACACAGCTAGAGCTCTCTTAATTAGCACCTCTCCGTATCAATAGCACAATGACAGCAAATGTTCATAGTATTTATTCTGACTCACTATTAGAAAACCTTGATTGTTTTGCATAACTCTGGTGGTATAGGCATTTTGTTGTAATATAATTTTTGCCAAATCAGTTACTAATTTATAATATATATAGGTGCCTAGCTGGCTCAGTCGGTAGAGCATGTGACTTTTGATCTCAGGGTTGCGAGTTCAAGCCCCAGAAAAGAAAAAAGAAATCCCCTGACTTATAATATATATATAATAATCTTTAATTAACCCAAGATTTTATTTATCAAATGCCTCATTCTCCTACCTAGCCAATAATATAGGTATATTGTACCATATACATTTTTACAAAGTACCTTAAGTTTCCAAAAAAAAATCTATGTTTCCAAATTTCAGCATCTGAAATATAAAAACATTAACATACAAAATCTACCCTGTGAGCTGAAATGGTACATATTACCATAAATATTCTAATCAATAACAGTATTCTTGATTAAAAACTGGGATCTTTGGGCTTTAAATGCTCATTATCAACCAAAGAATTAAAATCTGCTGTTTAAATCCTGAAGGTAGGGATTTCAGTCAGGAAATAAAATGGACTCTGAATTATGACCATTAATTTACCAGGAAAGAGTTGGCTGTAATCAGGAAAGTGTCACACTGGGAAAACTACTGAAAATAATTCAGAATGAAGGGAAATGCCTTGATGAATCAGCTAGATTTGGCCAAAATATATAAATTTAAGTTAGAAGCTTTAGAATAAGAATAAATTCTAAGGCCCAAGCAAAATATTTTTAAAAGATCTCCTTCACTCCTTTCCCAACACTAATATATTCCCTTTCATCATGAATTCTAAATGGATGCCGTTCTTTTCATGGACCCAGTGAATTTAAGAGATGACTTTCCTACTAATTACACCTCTTGTGAAGAGTCATATATAGTGGGTTAAGACCTTGGAATGTCTTTGAAATGACAGATGAAAATAGTTTTCTCAATAGATAGGGTTTGGAGAAGCAAGAACAAACATATATAAAAGAACAAATCCAAAGTGACTCTAGACTGTCCTTTAACAAAGAGAAAATTTGGGGAAGCCAAAATTCAATTATCTACACTAATAAAAGTAGTCAGCCTATCTCAATCTGCCAACCAGGTGCGGGGGTGGGGAGAAATTCAGAGAGGTAACACAAAGGCCAGCTTTTAAAATCTCAAGTCAAGCTTTTGTATGTTAATATTTCAGCTTGTAAAGAGTGAGTATTGCATTTGGCATGTTTAGTTTTAACTGTTTGAAAATTGGAAGCAATCTGGTGAGCATGTCTCTACAGTTGTACGCGCATTACATAAGCATCTATTGATAAAACTTTAAAAGCAGAGTCCTATTCAGGCACTTCCTAAAATAAAACACAACAACAACAACAAAACTACCTACAGCATAGAGTAAAAAGATTGTATTTCTAGGGTCAAAAGATGCAAATCTAAGTCCCAGATATACTACTTTTATTATGAGATGAAAAAAATAAAATGGCAAAATCTGAAGTCAAGCTTTAAAGAATATTTATGGACAGTTGTAGGATCTATGAGCCTACACAATAAGAAGCAAAATTTGCAGCATCCTGAACAATAAATTACCATCCTGTAAAACAGAGAGGGTGAGCTTCTCACATGACTGGCTCTAAAACTTGCAATTTGAGAGTCAGATGCAAGTATTTGTGTTTTCTTATGTTGTCTCAACTATATAGTCTACAGTCCATGGAGAAGAAACAGGGTAAACACTAGATAACCAGGCTTATTAGCAGAAAGGACCATGACACCCTAGAGTTATTCTGCTCAAGGATTCGTTGGACCTACAGAGAATAATGCGTTAGGATCAGTAACTTAGAATATTTCAGAGAATATTTTTTTTAATCAAAATCTAAAATACAGGATTAGTGCCTATGGGGAGAAAAAATTTTTCTCAGATACCTACTATCTGTGATGCCTAGCTCTAAGTACATGTCAAAAAGTTAGAAATATCCTAAGGCAATGAAAGTTTTAAAAACAAATGGTATTATTCAATTTTGCCATTTAAAACTCAGACAGGCCAGACCCTGAAGGCTGATGAAAACAGACACATTCAACATATAATGACTCCAATGATTTAATTCTCTCATTACCTAAAGAGACCATTAGCATTAGTAGACAGAGGCTTAAAACAGAAATTGGAAAGGAACTTAGCACTTTATATTACAATATATGATCAAGTTTTTCAAAAACCAAAGTTCATTGTCTAAAAATTGGTCATGAGATCTGTTAAAATTGTCCCATGGTATATCTTGGCTTTAAAGAAATGATGGAGTTAGCTAAATGAACTGGCCTATATTCAAAAGGCTTGAGTCATTTTGGTCCACTAGCATAAAATAATAAAAATGCCAACTAGTTAATACCACTATTAGGACCAACAATTTAAAAGCTGCATTGTCAGCAATGAAGAATGTAATTTCAGAATTTATAATGAAAACTCTCCTCTAATAACTCATAAAAATGATGTATATGGGTATACGATCGTTCGGGAAAGGTAGACAGTATTCCAAAAATAGTATTTGAGCTCCATTTACATACAAAAGCATATTTGGAGCTGACAAATTATTTTTGGCCATAACTCATTAAAAAGTCACACACACACACACACACACACACACACACACACACCCCAAAAACATATAGATTTTTTTCAGCCTCTCATTTAAATGAAGCTTTCCTATATATTAGCTTTCTAAAGTGTTTATAATTCAGAAAGTAGAATCCTCTTCCATCTTTTTTCTTTTCCTAACAAGTTATCTGTTAAAGAAAGCAGGACCTTCATTATCCATTATTGCATGAACTAGATGGAGCAGCAATCAAGAAACAGCTTCATTTTTCTCTCATCACTTCATCCAAACACTCTCTGTCAGGTCTCCCCTCCTCTACTCTTGACAGCATCTCTTTCAGATATCTTTTCATAACAGTTTTGCTATCAGGTATTTTTAAAAAGATCAGTCTGGTCTAAATCAAAGCATTAATCTCATAGAAGATTTGGAGCTTCTCCCTTCCCTCCAACTCAGAAATGACTCCTGGTGTGTGGGAAGAGAAGCAGTAGGAAGATAAGGAGGAGGGCTCTGTTCTGTTCTTTTATGCTCCTTTCTTCCTTCCTCACCCCACCACCATCCTTGCCCCATTCATTTCTGGATCCTGGGAGATGCAGCATCAAAAACCAAAGTCTTGTTTACAGTTATCATTTCGCTATTTAAGGCACTCTGCATGATTTCTTCCAAATATCGGATCTCACAAGACACATCTGTGGAGTTTTGGGAGATCTCAACACGGTTATATGGTCTACCTGTTTCCTGCAACAGTGAACTCTTCAACTGACCTGTTACATCCAGCCCTTCTCAGCTTTGCCGCGGAAAGCAGCCCTCTTTGATGGGGTTCACTTGGCTCACAGGAATTACAATATTAGTGCAGTTTGAGGAACTGCTGACCCCTTCCTCCTGGCCCTGCTGTCAAAGGTAGCTCTACTTAGTTTCCTATCTTTAGTCTTCCCCAGAGGAGAAGCAGGGAGCTGTTGTGATCATACTTTGCTCTGAATTATGGGGGTCCACATGTCAGATTCTTTCAAAAAAATGCTCACGCTCTGCTAAGGTAGAGGCATAGGAAAAGACCTCTAGTCTCCACCATTTTGCAAACATGCAGCCAGGACCTGAAAGGCCAATCCACCATTTCATAGATAACTCTAAATTTTTTTTTAAGATTTTATTTATTTATTTGACAGGGAGAGAGAGAGCACAAGCGGGGGTGGGGGGGGAACCGCAGAGGGAAAGGGAGAAGCAGGCTCCCCACTGAGCTGGAAGCCCCAACATGGGGCTCGATCCTAGGACCCTGAGAGATCATGCCCTGAGCTGAAGGCAGATGCTTAACCGACTGAGCCACACAGGTGCCCCCCCCATAACTCTAACTTTTATAAGCAGTACTCTTGCGCTCCCCAACACTTGCCTTGGAGCTGAGGGAAACACCTCCCTTCCCTCCCTGTAAGAGAAGAAAAAGAAATGCTATATTGTTTTCAATTCCTATGAATTCCCTTCCAAGGATCTTAAATGAATCTCTCGTCCCAATAGACCAGAGACAGATGACAGGATTGGTGATCTGACCCACTTTCAGTAATTCCTGTGGGGCTGTGTCTAACCCTCTTTTTTGAAGTATGGAGGTAACTGTCACCCAGTCCTAAGCTTTGAGTTCTCAAATATTTAAAACAACAGAACACCTCCCATTCCTTACGTTGTTACAGATGTAAAGTGATTTTTGAATAAAACTCCTATAATGCTATGACTTCTGAATTGCCACCCAACTATCTCAAAAGGAGAAATCCAAAATAAGGGGCTGAAGCCCTCACTCTAAATGGCTCTGTTCCTTTAGAAACTGTCCTTTTATTGAACTGTTTTGTGATTCAGCCCAGGTGGAAAGGGCATAAGGCAAAGGTAATTAAAAGGTCGATAGAAACAGCAGCACATTATCCTAATTGCATTCTTCCTGGTGTAAATAAACCCATCTGCTTCAGTTGCTACATTTGCAAACTAGTCCAGGTACCATATCAACTAGAATATAAAATCCGTACCATAATAAAATTGACAAATGTATTCTGCATAAGCAATGAATTAGGATACTCTCAGTATATCTATTAGCAAATTTAAAAAGCTAGAGTCCTCATATTTAGAAGATGGATATTTCACAAATGTTTTCTTTAAGATTTGGGAAAATAAAATCCAACTATAGATACTATGTTAGTTTTATTTTGTTTATAATTTCTAAGTAAACTGAATGATCAGGAAGGTAAACTATCTTGTAAATGTCATGTAACTAGCTTCCTTATTCTAATTTTATACATAAAAATGCAATTAAGTAGAATTGAGGAAAAGCTGAAATCCAGAGTCAGAAAATCCGGATTCACACTCTTGGCCCTGGGACATACTGGCTTTGTAATTTTAGGCAGATCAAATTACTCTCACTCAGCCTTGGTTTCCAACTTATAACAGCCATGATAACAACACTGGGATGATTTGTCATGGAACTGTAAATCACTTTGCAAATATTAGCTTTCTCTCTCTTAAAAAAATATTTTTTTTTCTGGTAGATCACATAAGAAGAATTTACTTGAATGATTAGGAGCACGGTCCTTGAAGTCAGGCAGTCTCAGCAATCATTCAATGTCAATAGGTATTTGCTGAGCAAATAATGAAATATTTGTTCAGCCTCATCCTATGTTAGAACCCTAGTCAAATTGTATATCATCTCCAAACCTCAATTTTCATGTATGTAAAATATAAAAATAAGAATACCTATTTCAGTGATTCTCAATCACAGTACAAATGAGGAACTCTAGTCTCTGACTCAGTAGGTCTGAGGCAAGATCCGGACAAATAGTACTTGTGTGCGTCACGGGTATTTGGAAGCTAACCCAGAAGTGAGAGCCACTAGAAGAAGAGAGCTTCTTCTCAGAGCTATTGTGAAGATTAAATGAGATGATGTATAAAGATACTGAGCACGTGCTTAATTCATATAAGTATATAGAGCATATCCTGCTTTTAAAAGCATATTTTATGCATATTTATAAAAAAACATGTTATGTAACATATAAGAGATAATCAGTGAATTATTAAAGCAGTGGTTCTCAAACTTCAGCATGATTCTAGTAGGAAGTCAGGGAAGGTGTAAGAACAGCTTGCTGGGCCCTATCCCCAGAGTTTCCAATTCAGTAAGCTTGAGGTGGGGTCCAAGAATTTGCATTTCTAGCTAGTTCCCAGATGCAGCTAATGCTGTTGTTCCAAGTAATGACACTTTGAGAAAACACTGCATTAGAGAAACATTAATCACATCCAAAAATTATGTAATATAAAATAAAAACAAACAATAGACAGGACATACAGTATCAAAATTTTACAGTTTAGACATCAGCGAGGTTAATTTTGTTTGATGATTTGGAATATAGTCTTATATGATGACACCTTTCTCAATGAAACCTCAACTGACTCCCTAGAATGAATGGGAAGGTCATATCTTTGCTGTCTTGTATCAATTTGCCAAGTATCATTGCACTTAGCTTTGTACGGAAATGAACTGGTAAAACATTACTTTTTCCCTTTAGTAGAAAGCAAGCTCCTTGGAAGTAGAGATCAGGTCATACTTATCTATGTACCCTCAGAGCCCAGCACAGTGCCTGCAGATATTCAATAAAATGCTTAATGAATGAAAACTCAATTTGGAATATAGTAATTTTGTGATTATTCTTTTTTATTGTAGTCTCATGGTAATTCCACGGGAAAGTGTAGAAGTATATAGGCAACCATCTCCCTGTCATATATCTTTCATTAGAGCAGAAGTTCTCAAAGGAGATAAACTCTCCTACCTCCCTCCTAAACAAAAATTTGGCTTTAACCAAAGAAATAATATCAATAGCAACAATTTGCAAGCATATAACAGTTTGTTTTACCAATAGATTTTATAACCTGAGGGCTCAAAGTCACAAAGTTAGTTAGTGGTAGATCAGAAAAAAAAAATAGTCTCAATCTGAGCCAAACACTCTTGAAGACTTTCTTCTTTACTCTTGGCCACCTGGTCTACCATCTAATCCAAGCTCATCAGTAGTTGCTTCACCTCTGATAGCTCACTTTCTGTACTGAGGCAAGATGTCCTGTGTCAGGAGAGCCCTTCCCTTCAGATGGTGTTTTGATAATTAACTTATTTTTATGATTTTTTTTTCATTCAGGTATGTGGCTCAGCTCTTCTTTTTAGGCTAGGCTTGTTTTAAACATTAATTCAAATGCTAGTTAGACACAACTGCAACATGGCCTGATTGAAAGACAATGAAACAGCATCCTTAATAGTCAAGAGCAAGAAAAACAAACAGCTGTGACCTTCCCCTTTTCCTTTTTAAAAAGAGCTCTGAATGTCATTCCAAAGACTCTGCTCCTGAAACAACCATCTGCAATCAACATAATCTCTTGGGAGTTTTTACTGCCTCTGGCACTCCCAGGTTTGCGGGTTCTCACTCCCTTCCTTTTTTGCTACCTTGCTACAGAATACATGTTGACAATCAGGCATATGGCAGCATAATAGGATTTCAGGCAAGCCAGTGTGGAAAACTTAATGTAAACATAGTCAGATGTGGGTACAAATAGGGCAGAGGAAAGGGAGAATGAAAAAACAGGCTGACGTGGAGGCAAGCTGGGGGAGCACCTTTGCTCTAAGAAAAAGCTAGCTTTGACTACGATTCTAATTTTCTGTAGTTCTCCCATTTCCAGGAAAAAAGAAGTAGGGGAAGGCAGGAAGGAAGGAAGGAAGGAAGGAGGGAGAAGGAAGCAGCAGAGAGAAATCGAGGAAGGAGCAAAAGAAAAAGGGGAATGAAAAGAGCATTTATTGAATACCTACTACACACAACATGATGCTATACACTTTGCCCTTTGTTATGTTCTTTAATCCTCACAATAGTCCTGTGAGGTAAGTATTATTGCCTTCATTTTTCACATAAGGAAAGTGAAGTTCAACAAGGTTAAATAACTTGCTCAAAATCCTATAGCTGGAATTTGAACACATATCTGTCTGACCCCAAAGTCCAGAAAGAAAGAAGGCAGGTAGGCTGAGAAATGTTTAAAATATTAAGAAAAGCCATTTCCAGGGGCGCCTGGATGATGCAGTTGGTTGAGTGTCAGACTCCTGGTTTCAGCTCAGGTCATGATTTCAGGGTTGTGGGATCAAACCCCGAATCAGGCTCCTCGTTCAGCAGGGAGCCTTCTTGGGATTCTCTCTCCCTCCCCCTCTGCCCCACCCCCCCATCTCTCTCTCTCTCAAATAAATAAATCTTAAAAAAAAAAAAAAAAAAGAAAGAAAAGAAAAAAATCATTTTGGGAATATGTGACCAGGCATAATAAGAAACTGAATTGAGATGTGGGATTGTTCCTTCTAGAATAAGATATCCGACCCCCATATCTACTCCATAATGTTTTTATTTAAAAAAAATATATTCATTTATGGGCGCCTGGGTGGCTCAGTCCGTTAAGCGACTGCCTTCGGCTCAGGTCACGATCCTGGAGTCCCGGGATCGAGTCCCGCGTCGGGCTCCCTGCTCGGCGGGGAGTCTGCTTCTCCCTCTGACCCTCCCCCTCTCATGCTCTCTGTCTCTCATTGTCTCTCGCAAATAAATAAAATATTTAAAAAAAAAAAAAATATATTCATTTATTTCCTCAACAAGTAATTGTGAAGCACTAAGTGTGAGTAAGGCACTTTGCTAGTAGCCATCAAAGGTACACCTGTGAACAAGGCATGAAATTTATGTTCTAGTAGGGAAGAAAAATAAGCATACATACAGTTAAACTGGTTTGATAAATGCTATAACAAGTGAAAGCCCAAGGAGGTATGGAAAGACTTAAAGCAGGAGTAAGTAGAATTAAAGCACCTTTCTTCTACTTTCCTGTACCATGTGTATGTGTGTGCACACACACACAAAACTCTAATTCCAGGCCATAAATGAAAGACCTCTGTTGCTCCATCTGCCATGTCATCTATAGACAATAGAGCCAATTCCAGAGCACGTGGTGAAAGCAAAACTGAACTAAAAGTCATTTTAATCTAGACTTGCCCAAGTTCTGGCTGTGTAACTTGGGAAAGTAATTTTAACCTCTCTGAGCCTAAGTTTATTTATCCAAAAAGAAGTTAAGCTAACCCATTTGTAAAATCTTCCAATTTTAACACACCCTGCAGTTTTAACACTAATGACTTCTAACTATATATCATAGCTTGCTAATCAGAAATTTGTTGAAAACTATCTTAAAACTTTAGACTTTAATATTGATTGTGAAATTCATGTGACTAGGTTTCAGCACATTTTTAAAATAATGTACCTTGAAATACTCATCAATATTAAAGAAGGTAAGAAAAACTGACATCACAAATGGAAATACATCAGCTTTTGAAAAATTGAAATGAAAAATGAAGTTCTAAAAGGGAAAAAAAGACCATGTTTAAATATAGACAAGAGTCTCTAAATCAGATCCAAATGTCATTAGTGTCTTCAAATGAAAAGAAATGTTAAAAGAATTCTCCTCATTTGTATCATAATATCTGACTATCTACAGAGTAGAAAAATAGTAAGATTAAAAGCTGGGAAAGCTGAACATCAGTATTAATAATATTTCATTTGTAGGTCAACCTTTTTTAAAAGTGTCCATATGTCACATGTAAACTGACATTCAAAATTATAATGAAATCATCAAGTGATATGTAAATTGATAGTAAGCAACAAAAATTCTTTGGTAAAGGTGCTTATCTTTACAAATGGGGAAAATAGGGGCGCCTAGGTGGCTCAGTCGTTAAGCGTCTGCCTTCAGCTGGGGTCATGATCCCATGGTCCTGGGATCCAGCCCCCCATGGAGCCCTGCACGGAGCCCCATATTGGGCTCCCTGCTCAGTGGGGAGTCTGCTTCTCCCTCTTCCACTCCCCCTGCTTGTGTTCCCTTTCTTGCTGTCTCTCTCTATCTGTCTCTCTCTCTCTGTCAAATAAATAAATAAAATCTTTTTTAAAAATGGGGAAAATAATATCTACAAATTTTCTCTCCCTCCTGAAGATTAATGAATTAACAATTAAAAATATTATATACCTTGGAAGAATGCTAATAATGCAACAGAGGTAGGCAGGGCATAGGGCACCTTTTTCTTTTAAATCATTTTAATAAGAAAAGAAAGATTAAAATCACAATGTTAAATAATAACAACCTGCATATCAAGTTAGTTTTTCAAGATATAATATTTAGCTCCAGATTTTAGTGAAACATATAAGGTTAAACACAAATATATAAATTAATTTGATAATCCTTAAAATCATACTTGGTATTAAATAGCTACAGTTTTTAATGAAAGCATTTTCAATAAATTACTTTTTGTTAACCAAGACTAACCCAAAATAAGAAAATAATTATACTAAAGGAAGGAAGGAAGGAAGGGAGGGAGGGAGGGAGGATGGGAGGGAGGGAGGGAGGGAGGGAAGAGAAAAAAATATCTCTCCAGGTATTTCAGAAATAATTCCAGAGTAATGATATTTAAAGACTCCAAATGTGGAAAAGTCATTTATAAGAAACTAACTAAAGAGTATCTCTAGGTGACAGTGATATATCCTCTGGAAAAGACACTGCCTAAGGGCAGCCTTTCATGCCTTGTTCACCACCCTCATCCCATTGTCTATATTTTTAAATCAGAATTTTCCTGTCTAAACATACCAGACTTCAGTGCTTCAAAAGCATCTCAAAGGCCCTGACCCAGAAGTTATTTATTCCCTGTAGATCATGAAACCAACTTTTTCTGCAACAAAAATGAGTTGAACAGTTCCCTATTTGAAATCTTAAAGAAATAAAAACAGTAGGGGCACCTGGGTGGCTCAATCATTAAGCATCTGCCTTTGGCTCAGGTCATGATCCTGGGGTCCTGGGATGGAGCCCCACATCGGGCTCCCTGCTCAGCAGGGTGTCTTCTTCTCCGCCTCTCCCTCTGCCCCTCCCCCTGCTCATGCTCTCTCTCTCTCAAATAAATAAATAAAATCTTAAAAAAAAAAAAAAAAAAAGAAAAGCAGTAACAGCTCCTGATTATCCAGAAATAGATTCACATAATGGATTATTCAGACATGGTCTGAGGGAGTCTTCCTACTATGGGAAGAAGCAACACCTGCTCTGAGCTCTATCTCTGGGTCTCAGTTTAGTGGCAGCCATGAGTACTGTATCCCATTCACTGCAAAAGAACTACATCCTAAAACTCACTCACATATTCATTCAACTAATTATTATTGAACACTAAGTTTTAGGCACCAAGATAAAGATTTAGTAGTCTCTACTTTAAGACATTTACAGTTTAATTTCATTTTCATGTGAAAATGTACTGTCAATAAAGGAAGAATAGAACAAAAAGAAAAATGAATATAAAAACCTTCGGAATCCTACTTAAAGGAAGATGATTTAACGTCACTTTCTTCTGTGTCTTTTTTCTTAGAACTCAAGCTATTATTAAATATCAGACCTTGGAATAACTTTCTGATAATTTTTAACATTATTACAAGATAATACTGTTAAAATTTGGAGCTAACATCAGATTTTTGTACTATCCAATCAGTACAATTCCCTAGATATATTAATAACATATCCACTTTCCCTTTAATGGGCCACATTAACTTTTAGACTCAGACACTACTGAGTCTCTTTAAAGAGATAATTCAACACAGTAAATGCACACACACATACACACACAGGGACAGATGTTTATTAAACCATTGTATTTGCAGAGAAAACCTGGAAAATTCAGTTAATTATGTTGGTTATGTTAAAACAATGCAGTTGATTATCATTAAACCATTAACATTATAAAGAATATAGAAAAATATGTATGTTTGATTTATTCATTGTTATAGTCATTTAGTATCTGTGACATGCCCAGAGTTACACCAGACATTTTGGATTACAGGATAAATATCACACATTCAGGACCCTCAAGGAGCTCATGGCCTAGTAGTGGGCATCTGTGGAGGGCCCTAGAGAAGTGGATAGCAAATAGGCACATGCAAACCCCAAGCAGTGCGAGGCAGCAGTCCTTTGTTGCAATCCAGTAAAACGCAGGTCCAAATCGGGGCACATGACAACCTACACAAAGCCAGGTTTGATCCAAAAGAACTAAGTCAGGATACAGAAAGACTGAAAGCAGCCCTAGGAAAGAGCAGAACGCTTCTCGACCACCGGCTTGGGAATAAGGTGCTGTTCTCTCAGGCACCAAGCACAGACGGGCTGGCCTCAAACCGCCTGATAATGTCACCAGAACAGTGGGAGGCAGGCATTAGCTACAGTGTCGCTGCCGTTTGGACCCTGCGATGTTAAGGCACTGACTGATTTTGTCAGATTTTTTGGTTCCTTTTGCTTCAGGGAAGTGGCAGAACTGAAGACCCACAGAAGGACTAAGAAAGGAGATGGACTCAACATTGTAAATCATCTAGCAGCACTAATAGAAGCATGTGCAAGTCCAGGAGCCCCAAAGAGTAAGTGCTGAACTGGGCCTGTAGGAGAGGGGCAGGGCGGGAGTGCCAGAGGGGAAGATGGGGAAAGTTTCACAGAGAATTTAGGGACATTCATGTTGAGGCTTGAAAGATAAAAAGGGATTTTCAGCATGACCAAAAAATCCAGTATCACAAAGACAGAGAAGCATAAAAGAATGTGTGTGGTCCTCAGTGTGAGAATGGTAGGATGTGGGAAGTGGTGGGAGATGAAGCAGAAAAGGTAATCATGGATCAGATCCTAGAGAGCCTTGTATGCCTTGCTGTGGAATTTTGATTTTTACACTGGGGTGGAAATGGAGAGCCATTATTGGATTTTAAGGTTGTGAAGTGATCAGATTTGCCTTGTAATAGTATTATATTTGCAATAGAGTGAAAAAAATTAACTGGAGATGATGTAAGTCTAATGCAAGAAGACCCGTTAGTGTATAGGTGGTTCAATCCATACTAGAAATGATGAGTGCTCAATTATACCTCTGAGTTAGAGAAAAGTAGATACTTAGGATCGACAGTAGTGACTGACTGGATCAGGGCCGAGCAGAGGCATGGAGAAAGAATCAAGGATATCTTCAGATTCTCAACTTGTGAAACCAGGTGGATAAAGATGCCATAAAATAAAATCACAGTTCTATGGAGAACTATACATGAACAAAGACTAGATGCAAAAAAAAAAAAAATTGGAGTTAGGACGGTAGGGTGATTTGCTTCCCAAAACCTTTTGAGTGTTCTATTGTATGTACAAAATTGTTTGGGGCTACATCTAGGTTTAAATGCAGGCTCTGCAAATTACTAGTTTATAACTGAATAGATTAGTTAACTTCTATGGGTTTAGTCTCAGCCAATATTAATTTGTTTATAATTCCGCTTGTTTCAAAGAAGATTTAAAATAGTTTCTAGAAATACCTACAATTCAACAAAACAAAGTATACAGAGACAATGAGAAACAAAATTAATCCACAAATGCATGACTTGCAAGTCTTGAGCAAAATCTCAGACTCAGTTCTGAGCTTCCTGGCTGTCCACCCATAATGGGAGACACCATGAGTTCTGTTTATCCATTGTTAGCTAGTGACATTTCTGAGAAACTTCTCCATCAGGTACTCATAACACAGATACTTTGTGAAATAGTGATCAGCACAAGAAATAACATCTGGGAACTTAAGATGATGTCAAGTATCTCAGTATCAGTCAGTGTTACAAATCAGCAAAAGTACTTCTATGTGGGCCAAAATAGCACAAGCTGGGTAAGGAGCTATTTCAGGGTCTGGCTGATTCCAAGAAAAAGTTTTAGCATACCTAAAGGAATCAAAAGACTGCATGTTTATTCAGGAAATCTTTCATAAAGAGCCTTCCCATAAAGTTGCTCAAGAACACAATCTCACCACCTTCCCCTCCCCAGCGACTTGATTATTGAACCACTAGTCTAACAATGGCAATTCTCGAGACTTTTCTGCTTTGATACATTAAAAAACCCACTTTTCAGAATACAAGATGCAGCATAAGACCTCATCAAAGAGGACCAACTACTACAGGAAAGGAAGTCTAGACTCACAAAAACTCTAAATACTCAAAAGATACTTCAACCCTTTCCAAATAAGCAGTTAGCTTTAAAAATGCACATTAGACGGGGGCACCTGGGTGGCTCAGTTGGTTGAGCGACTGCCTTCGGCTCAGGTCATGATCCTGGAGTCCCGGGATCGAGTCCCGCATCGGGCTCCCTGCTCGGCGGGGAGCCTGCCTCTGCCTCTGAACCTCTCTCCTCTCGTGTTCTCTCTCTCATTCTCTCTCTCTCAGATAAATAAATAAAATCTTTAAAAAAAAATGCACATTAGAATTCCTCAAAGACTGCTTTAGTAAGTTGTTTCTAATTTATATGATTTTCTACAATTTAATGCTGCCAAACACTTGAAAATTGTGTTTCCCAAATTGGTTAAATAGTTTAATGTCTTTCTTGACCCATATAAACTTGTGTATAATCTATTAATTTGCTTACTCTTCATCATACTTAGGGCATTAATTCAGAATCAGGCAGTGAGAATTTACAGAGGTTAAAACATAAAGAGTCTTAACCTTAGAATTAGGCATGTGAAGCATATGTCATTCTTTTGTCTTTGTGTTGTTTCTGTAGATTACTAAATAAAAGTTTAGTGTGTGGGAAGTGTGATAATTATTCAGTACAGAGTTTCCATAAAGTTTTACGAAGTATACATTTCAATGTAAGACTTTCTTAGTGGTTAAGAAGGATGAGGGAAGAGGTAGATTCCAATGCTATTCTTTATAACTTCAAGTCTGCCCTACCCCGTACAGCTAAGATACCTCTGGATACATTTATTTATGACTAAAGATTTTTTTTTTAAACAACATAATGGTTCTTCTTTAGTCACTGATACTCTTGCACTGTAGTAAAGGTGTTACATCAGCAGAATCAATGTCATTGCCATGGGAAAAGAATGTGATGACACTCTTGTGCAGCCAAACAAAAGAACTGTAAATAAGAGGCTGAGAACAGTGAATAAGAAGAAAAAAGAGCTTAATTCAAACTGAAAAATACTGTTAATACTTGAATTTGTGAAGTATAAATGTCCATTAATTAGTTTTTACAGTATTGTTTTCATTTTATGACTTTTGATATTTCTTAACTAATATTTACAAAATGTACATGATCATAGGCTAACTTTAAAACGACTTTTGAAAAATAAAATAAAATAAAATGACTTCCGAGTTTTTGTAAGGCAAACCTGGAGTGATAATAAATTTTTAATAAAATTTTACTGTCAATTTCAAAATCTTATTTTTTTTGTCTTTGGATTTGAACACTGAAACACAAGCCAATGATCTATGAAATTTACACACAAAAAACCCCGTCCTTTAAGTTCTTAAAATGCAAAAATTTTAAATTACTTCTTATATAACTGGATTTTGAAAAAAATTTTGCACTGAATATGGCAATTCCTTTTTTAATTCTTTTTATTTTTATTACTTTTTTAAATTCCAGTATAATTAACATATAGTGTTGTATTAGTCTTGTTTCTACAGGAAAATTGCTCAAGCACTTACAACCAGTCCTGACTTCGGTCAGAGTGTTCCTTACATGATAGGGTTAGTAAGAGTGCAGCTCTCTGATAAAGTCCTAATGGCCAAAAGAAGCCGCAGAAAAGTATTCTGGGGGGCTACTCATCCTTTCACATTAAAGAGAGATAGAGCCAGAGCTTAACAAAGCATTGTGTTCTTGATCCCTTCTTTCACAAAATACTCAGACAGATGCAGAACGGGAGTCAGCAATGTGAAATTGTGGTTCCTCAACTGAACTAGTGATTTTTTACTGTGACTTTAATGTTCCTCTAATATCACAAGCCCTAATGAGAAACTGTGTAAGTGTATTAAAAAACCGTGATATGCAATGTCAACCAACAGACAGAAGGAGAAAGGAGGAGGCAACGAGAAAGCAAAGCAAAAAAAAGAAATGTTTTTATTTTGAACCCAAAGTATTTGTCAAAAAGTTGTGCCTCGTCTAAACAGAACAATGGGATAGGTAAAGCCAAGTCTTTTGGATTCCTTTTTCAGAAGTAGCTTCTTCCTAGGGGCGCCTGGGTGGCTCACTCCTTAAGCGTCTGCCTTCCGCTCGGGTCATGATCCCTAGGATCGAGCCCCGCATCGGGCTCCCTGCTCCGCGGGGACCCTGCTTCTCCCCCTCCCGCTCCCCCTGCTTGTGTTCCCTCTCTCGCTGTGTCTCTCTCTGTCAAATAAATAAATAAAATCTTTAAAAAAAAAAAAAAAGAAGAAGAAGAAGTAGCTTCCTGGCTTCTCTCTGGAAGAATGGAAAAATGATGGGGCTCATCAGAATTTCTCAACCTCAGCATGATTGACCATTCAAACCAGATCATTCTTTGCTGTGAGGAGTGTCCAGGGCACTATGGAATGTTTAGCAGTCTCCCTGGTCTCTGCCCACTAGCTCCCAATAGCACTACCACAATCGTGACCCCGCAAGACTGCCTCCAAACACTGCAGAAGTGCCTCTGGTCAAGAACTACGGTATTTTTAAATTTTTCCTTAGTTCCTTTGAGCTTTCCACCTGAGAGAATAGACTACTACATCCAGAAACATGATGTCTGGTAAACCTTTCTTTCCTGGCAACTTCCTCCTCTTGTGGTATATTTTATTAAATATTTTGCCCAGAGGTCCATTTATATACCTCTTTCAGTGCGATCTTTAATATTTTTAAAGATACTATATTTAAAGAAATGAAGATAAAAGAAACGTAACTCAGTGATAGAAAGTCATTCTACACGAATTCTTCCTTACCTCCCCAGGAAACTGTCATAAAAAGCAGCCAAAAAGTAAAACAGTAAAAGAGAGGTTAAAGACCGCCTCAAAAGAGCAAAGAGTAACACACAACGAGGAACGAAACCCATGATTTCTCCCATCTCAGAAAATCCAATTCTCTTCTCTACAGCTCCCCCCACCCCCAGCTACACAGCACCTTTTCTCAGCACTTCTTCTTTGCTCGATTTGCAACAACACCCTTCAAAAGACTGAACTAAGCGGTCTCTAATCCTCCTCCCATCTCTCCTAACCTAGTCCCTTCAGACCATCACTGCCACCACTACAATTAAAGCACCCTTGTCAGGGTTTGCAGTCACCTTCACATTAATAAATCCAGCGGCCATTTCTAAGCCCTCACCCTCACCTTTCAGCAGCATTTAACCCAGCTGATTATTCCTCTCTTCCTTCACACGCTTTCTCCCTTAGCTCCAGGACCCCACACTCTCTTGATTTCCCCCTTCCTCACTAGTTATTCTTTTTTTTTAAGATGTTATTTATTTACTTGACGCAGAGAGAGAGAGAGACAGAGAGAGCACAAACAGGGGAAGCAGCAGGTAGAGGCAGAAAGAGAAGCAGGCTCCCCACTGGGCAAGGAGCCTCATGCGGGGCTCAATCCCAGGACCCTGGGATCAGGTCCGGGGATCATGACCCAAGCTGAAGGACTAGTTATTCTTTTTCAATCTCCTTTACTGGTTTCCTCCTCTTCTCCCCTTCCTTTTAATAACACAGAAATCCTGGGTTCAGGTCATTTATCTCAATCTGCACTCACTTCCTAGTGAGTCATCCAGTCCATGGTCTTAAATACCACCTTTGTGCTGACGACTCCCAAACTGCCTCTCTCCCAGACTCCAGACTCATATATCCAACTTCCTACTTGTCACCTCCACTTGAATATCAAATAAATGTTTCAAACCCAAATATGTCTAGAAGTGAACTGCTGATCCTTCACCCTAAACTTGCCCCATCCACAATTTTCTAATACCATTGATGCAACTCTATCTGATCAGTCGCTCAGGCCAAAACCTGTGCAGTCATCCATAACACCTATCTTTCTCTCACCCTCCACACACTGTTAGTTCAGAAAACCAGATTAGCTTCACCTTCAAAATGCATTCAGTATCCTTCCATTTCTCATGTCCTTCACGGCTTTCATCCTAATGGATGCCACCAGCACCTCTCAACTGAAATACTGCAAACACCTTACTGGTCTTCCAGTTTCTCTCCTTGCACCTATAGGATATTCTCAACACAGCAGCCACAACAATTCTTTTAAGATGTAAGTCATGGGACACCTGGGTGGCACAGTTGATTGGACGGCAGAGTCTTGGTTTGGGCTCAGGTCATGATCTTGGTGTCCTGAGATTGAACCCCACAGCGGCAGCGGGATCCCTGCTGGGCATGGAGCCTGCTTAAGAGTCTCTCTTCCCCTCCCTCTGCCCCTCCCCCTCGTGTGCTCTCTCTCTAAAATAAATAAATAAATCTTAAAAAAAATAAAATAAAATGTAAGTCTTATCATATTTCTCTTCTGTTAAAAACCTGCAGTGGTGCCCATTTCATTCAAGGTTAAAGTCAAAGTCCTTTATTTTACTTTATTAATAAGCTAGTGATTTTTTTAAGTAATCTCTATGCCCAATGTGGGGCTCGAACTCACAACCCCCAGATCAAGAGGGCTCCACTGACTGAACCAACCAGGCACCCTCAAGATAAAGTCCTTTAAATTGTCTAAAGGGCCTAGAGGAATCTGGTCCTCCCTCATCTTCCCGGCCCCCTTTCCTATTTCTATTCTCCTTTCTAATTCCACTCAGCCTCCTCTCTGTTTATCAAACATTCCAGGTAGACTCTAACCATTGGGTCTTTGCACTGGCTTTTCTCTTTCTGGAAGGTTATTCCCCTGCCATTAATAACTACTTAACCTTCTCCAATATTACCTTTCAATTAGGTCTACCATAATCATCCTATTACTACCTACAGCTGACCCTCTCCTTCATCCCATTACCAGTGTTCCAAATCCCCCTCACCGGGCTCTATTTTTTTTCACAGCACTTTTCAATTTTTAATATCAATGATTTGTTTATTATATGTACTACTCATTGTCTGTCTTCCCTATCTAGAATGGAAACCTCAAAAAGGTCCATTTTCTTCTCTAGTAAGTCCCTCAGAACTGTACTTCACACAGAGTAAGTGTTCAGCTAATATTTGTCAAATGAATGAGTGAAATAAATTGGACTAATATCCCACCCTGAAATAGAAGGATCTTCTTTTTTTTTTTTTTTCTTTATCCTTTTTCTCACTTTCCTGCACATCAAAGCACTAGTTGGGCTGGGAGGGAGAAGGGAGTCTTTGGTAGGAAGGAATAGATAAATACATCTGGAGAGGTTTTTACTGAAAGATTTCAGGTTTTAAGGGACTTTCTTTTCAGTTTCAGCTGTGACGTCTCGGGCCGTTTGGGGGATTTTAGGACTTCTATGTTCTCTTTGCCACTCTGATTTTTAGTTCAGTGGGGCTTCTAGTTGGAAGGTACCTTCTAAATTAAGAGAAACAAAGGGGCTAGGGATGAGGATCAAAAAAATGGAAAGGAAACAGGCTGCTAAAAGAAACTCCAGGAAAACAGGAAAGGAGAACTTTAGGTTTTCAGTCCAATTTACTAAAGTAGGAAAGAGGGCTAAAATTCAAGGCCAGTACGAAGATTAGTAAGGAAATTTGTGAACTAGAATGTTCCTTATATTCCCAGGAGACTGAAAGTGGCAGATAGGGTTCAAGATAACTGTATAAATAAGTAAATTAATCCCATTGTAGTGGAGGGTTTTTTAAAAAAATATTCTTCCACATGCATCTCCCCTCATATTTACATACCACAGAGTGTCTCTATCTCCCAAGATAGAGATGCAAAAATAATAAATTACAGATATATTCATTATCTAATGCTATGCAACAAATTACCCCAAAATTTAGTGGCCTAACCCAACAATAACATCCAGAAGCAGCTTGGTTGGGCAGTTCTGGGTTAGGGTTTCTCATGAAGTTTACTCAGATGTTGACTGAGGCAATGGACAACTGAAGGCTTAACTGGGCTGGAGGATCTGTTTGCAAGGTAGATCACTCATATGGCTGGCAAGTTGCTGCTGGTTCTTAGCCTGAGGCCTCAGGTCCTTCCCACGTGGGCCTCTCTACAGGGATATTTGAATGTTTTCACAATATGGCAGCTGGTTTTCCCCAAAGTAAGCAAGATAAGAGAACAAAGGTTACACAAGAGCAAGGCAGAAGCCACAATGCCTTTTGTACAATGTAGCCTTCTACTATACTTTGCTGGTCACACAGGTCAGCCCAGATTCAGTGTGAGAGGGGAGAATGTAAGGGTGTGAATACCAGTAGACAAAGGACATTGAAGCCATCTTGAAGGCTGGCTACCACAACAGTCAAATGGCTTGTCACATGAACAGCAAAATAATCTCAATTTGTCTTAGAGTTGACTTGGATGCATCTTTTCCTGCTTCAAAAAGTGCGATCATTTGTTCACCTTGTTTTGCCTCCCCATCTCCAGAGAGCCCTAAAACCATTGTACAATATCACCTTAGCATCTGTGAGCACATTTCTTTGTTAATAATGTATTTTTAATTTTAAAAGTGGATTGCAAACAATAAAGTTGTGACACTTCTAAGGAAAGTATAAGAAGATATTATCATCCTCTTGATTCAGCAGGAAAAAAAGGTGATGATTTACCTTTCTATGTTAGACTTAATAAACCTTGACAGAAATGAACAGATATTTAAAATATTGGATGTAGGGGCGCCTGGGTGGCTCAGTTGGTTAAGCGACTGCCTTCGGCTCAGGTCATGATCCTGGAGTCCCGGGATCGAGTCCCGCATCGGGCTCCCTGCTCGGCAGGGAGTCTGCTTCTCCCTCTGACCCTCCTCCCTCTCATGCTCTCTGTATCTCATTCTCTCTGTCTCAAATAAATAAATAAAATCTTTAAAAAAATAAATAAATAAAAATAAAATAAAATATTGGATGTAGACAAAGTAAAAAGAGTCACTGGACTTAACCTTCTAACTCTATCCACAGTACACAATTTACTCTTAGACCTCAGGAAAGCACCTAATGTCTTTGTATCTCAATTTCCACATATGTAAAATGCAAAAAATATCCATTCACATGTATAAAGAGTTAAGTGTGAATATAAATTAGGAACTGAGCTCTATTATATATATGTAAATGTATATAATGTACGGAGATATAGATCTAAATAGGTAGATATAGATCTGCACTTACACAGAATACGTTTTTAGAAAGAGTAAACTTGGGGCACCTGGGTGGTTCAGTTGGTTAAGCATCTGACTTCGGCTCAGGTCATGATCTCGGGGCCCTGCATCAAGCCCTGAGTGGAGCCCTGCATCAAGCCCCATGTCCAGCCCAACCTTGAGCCCCACCTCCTCAGGCTCCGCACTCAGTGGGGGTCAGCTTCTCCCTCTCCCTCTGCCCCTCCCCTCGGCTCACGCTCACAAGCTCGCTCTCTTGCTCTCTCTCTCTCTCTCCTCAAATAAATAAATGAAAATCCTTAAAAAAAGAGTAAACTTGGCCAAATTTAAAATACATACATCTTGACTTTAAATTATATACATGTATACATGTATATATAACATAATATATACATGTATACATATATACATGTACACACACATATATATACATACAATCAAGATATAAATCTTGGCTTATATAGAACATGTATTTACAAATAATAATCTTGACCAAATTCCTTACAAACACTATTCCTATGTGGCAGCATCACTCACCTCTTTATCATTCCTCTAATAACTCTATGAACACTGAGCATTCCTCCTAACTCTAACATACTATGACTCTCAATAGTATGAAAAAGAGCTGATGTCACAAACACATTGTGTTACAGTATCACTAAGGGCCAGATCCATTCTTAGTTACATAATCCCTGAGGTCCTACCAGCCTTGCTAGCCTCAAAAGAGAGCCTTGGAGTACAAAGAAAGAGAGGGAGGGAACTAAACAAAGCCCTGACATGACAAAAATTCTTAGTATATTCTCAGTATTAATCCTTGGCAAAGAAGCAGGCAGTCTGGAGGTGGAAGAAGGCAGTGGAGAGCTTTAAAATAATTATTATTTATATCTTCCCTAAATACCATGGCACTTTCTAGTCACAAATACTTAGGGAGCAGAAAATCATCCAAAACACCCCATTCCCCCCCCCCCCCCCCCCACATCTCCCCAGTAAGATCAGAGACCCAAGAGCATTCTTTCCTTCCTAACTGGCTGTCAAGCAGTTCCCTCCAACAAATGGCAGTTTTTATCATTAATTCTTTCATGCAGCTTTCATCTGTGAGGTCTGTAATCCACAAGAACAACCTAATAATGATTAAGTAAAATCAAAGTGATCTTTTAAAAGCCTGTATGCTTTGTTATAAATGCTTCACAAGTAAAAGATCAGTCAAAAGCATAAAGGTACCCTGAATTGAACTTCCTTGGTGCTTGAATTAGAGTGTTTCTTTTGGAATGCTCTCACATCAGGCTTCCGCTTCTCTTGGCAAAATCATGGATTGGCTGATATTGCCTTAGAGGCTTTCCTATGTCCCCTTTCCCACCATCACTCTTCCTTCAGGGACTCCTTTCTGTTACCTAGGAGTCCCTCCTGCTGCTTTCCGCATTCCGCCTACCACACACTCATGGTCCAGACTCTTCATTTAGAATTCTCCTTTCTAACGTTACAGTATGTATTTCCAAAGACTCAATTTCTTTGAGAGTTTTTCTAGGTGGCCAACTAACCCAATAATCTTTACCACAATGTTGAATTAGTACTCATTCTCTTTAGAATTGGTTTTCAGACAGAAACTTCTAGAAATTCTATCAACATCTCAGCCCAAAATATTGTAGGTATTTTGGTAAGCAGTAGGAGAGGACACTTGAATATAACTGGGCCTTTTAGAAAAGTGAAGTCCATTGGGTTGCTTTACTTGGCCTAAGGAGTTGATGTATATGTAGGGGCTCTGGGCAGAACCTCCCCCCCCCCACACACACACAATGTGCCACTTTGGCATATGGATTAATTTGAGCTGAAGGCACTTGAAACCCTGTGGGCTCAAAAGAAACTTTGTCCTTCCCTTAACCACACAGAAGAACCTAAATTGGGGGTCTTTCCCAGAATAAGGGTTATTAACAGAGATAAGTTTTATCTGAGTGACCCATCTGTATGGCACAGCAAACATCGAATTACCAAACATCTACTCTCCTTATTGCCCTGTGAAATGCATTCCTTTCCTCTGAAATTTCAGACCCCTAACTCCTTCTCTTAGTTCAGAGTGACATATATACTCATTTTGCCTGTCTTTGAATTTCCTTATCTATGTGGAATCCCCATATGTACCTTATGAAATTTGATTTTCTCCTGTGAATCTGTTTCGTGTCAATTTGTTTCATTTTTTTTTAAATATTTTACTTTTAAGTAAACTCTACACCCAACATGGGGCTTGAAACCACAACCTTGAGATCAAGAGTTGCACGCTCTACCACCTGAGCCAGCCAGGTGCCCCCATGTCAATTATTTCTTAGTCCTGCTAGAAGGACCTCTGAGGGAACAGGAATTCTTCCTCCCCAACATATGAAAGCTGTTCTCTCTGAAATCATCCTCAAGGATAAGAAAGTAACCCCAAACATCTAATGAGTATCCATCCAGTTGGCTTCCCACTGCACCTAAAATAAAATCTATACTCCTGTTTAGGGTCAAAAAGATCTGGCCTCTCGCTACCTGTCTCTACCTCATACACCACACTCCAGCCAAACTGGCCTCTCTTTCAAACTTGAAAATGCCAAGCTGCAACATCATTCCTGCCTTAAGACCTGCATTGCTATGTTCCAGTTCTTGGCATGCAAATTACTCTTCATTTGGTTCCCACCTCAAATGTCACCTCTTCAGACAATCTAAAGTAATCCTACAGTCACCCTCTAGCACATCATCCTATTTTATTTTTTTTTTCCACAATAAGTGTACTCTTTAATCCCCATCTTCTATTTCCCCTATCCCCCCATGCACCTCCCCTCTGGTAACCATCAGTTTGTTCTCTATAGTTAAGAGTCTGTTTTCTGGTTTGTCTCTCTTTCTTTTTCTTTTCCTTTGCTTGTTTGTCCTATTTTATTTTCTTCATGGTATCATACCTGTGAATTTTTTTCGTTCATGTGTTTGTTTACCTGCTGCTTCTAGGCCCCCTACTAATGTACTTACTCTTCGTTGTCTGTCATGTTCATCACTGTGTCCCTCATGTTTTGCACAGAACCTGATATGTGTTCAGTGCTCAATAAATATGTGCTGAATGAATGCATGAAGATGAATCCAAGCATAACTTAACCTTTAAATTTAAATAATTGAGAAATCCTGTACTAATATTGGAAGGGGAGACAGTGGTTAATATCACCATAACTAATGTAACTAACTTGTGTTTATAAGACTTTTATTGATCATGGACCACAGCATTTTTTCAATAAAATATTATAAATATTAGATTGATAAATATTCCACTTGCCATTATGAAAAACTGTCCTTTTGATGAGGTATCACAAATGAATGCCAGTATTCCTTGAGAAATACTGCCAACTCATCCTATTCTTCTGTCAGTGTTAAGAAACTACATTTCCCTCTGGCCAATTTCTAGTTGTTCTAGGTATGTAGTATCTATTGCTAGGACTTCAGAAGCCAATGAGCAACTTGCTTGTCACATGCTCCAACAAATAGTCTCTTCCCCCATGCAGTGTATCTAAGCAGAGAAGCAGCTCTCCTAAGATGATAACCAATACAGCATAGAATATTGTTAAACCTATGGCTTATTATCCTGCAAAGTTTACCCTAGCAGGCTGCCAAAAGGAAAAAAAAAAAAAAAAGCCTAGCAATTTGGTTTTCTACCAGGCAGTCCCCATTTAGCTAGTTGTAGCTTAGAAGCAGATGTCTGAGAGCAAGCAGTTCAGCAAGCCTGCAGTCAGATGCTTTTGTAGAGCTTTTTTCTTAAAAGGAAAAATTGAGGCAGGTCAATGGATTACAACTTCCTGGGCTTGCTTTTGTTATCTATAAAGTATCACCACTAAACCTGCTTTGCTAAAGTGAAACTCCAAGGCTTAAAAAAGCATCTTTCCTTCTAAAAATTAAATAAACTGGTTTAAAAAAAAAAAACTCAACATTAGTAGAGAGGGGAAAAAATACCCACAAGTCAGTA
The DNA here is from genome assembly GCF_002201575.2 of Neomonachus schauinslandi. NCBI lineage: Eukaryota > Metazoa > Chordata > Mammalia > Carnivora > Phocidae > Neomonachus > Neomonachus schauinslandi. The sequence goes on from NC_058406.1 coordinate 61,547,350, forward strand.
AGAGCTAAATAACATACTTTTCCCTTTAAGGAAAACATGTAGCATAAGAAAACCTTATTTTTAAAAAACTGCAATGAAATTTCTTGAAACCACACATCTTAGGAAAGCTTGATTATTAATTCTTCCAGAGGAACTGTTAACACTTAAATGACAAAACTCTATTAACCACTGTTCTTCAATTATTTCACTATCAAATTAAATTTAAGAAAATACACACAATCCTATCTTGGCATCCAAAACAAAAATTTCTTGGTGTTTTTTGGGGGGTTGGGGAGACTAAAGAGGAGGTGTCTTTTTCATCAAACCTCTTATACTGGTTCACTTCTCATTAATTTGGTCTCGTGTGTGTGTGTGTGTGTGTGTGTGTTTTTGCATGTGCGCGCGCGTGCGCGCTTCTGCCCAGGTTAATTTTAAGAGTAAGGTTGTCTCTAAGCATGTACTGTAAAACTGTAAAATTTTTTCCACTCTTCATGGACCATTTACAATCTGCAAGGTTTGGGGTGGATATGAAATGTATTCCTGCCAATGGATAGCCACATCAACAGTGCTGAAAACCAATCCTTCTGTTTTGCTCATTGGGCCATATGGTTCCATGAAAAAGGAGCTAAACAAAAGTGCAACTAATGCACCTTGTCAATCTGGGTTTAGAGTAATTATCTGATACAATGGTAAAGAAACTGTAGATAAATATATTCTCTCATTCTTCAGTCGTCTACCGCTATAAACATATACTAATTCATTGGAAGAACAAAAAATCAGGTCTAAGGCCTTTTCTATTTTACAGGAACTATATTTTAAAGAAAATACATTGCAATAAAATTATGTATATATTATATGTATATTATATATACATATAATATATATATATAACAGTTTCAACCAAAATACCGGTGTTTTGTAGTAACGTCGTCCAAAAGATTAAGGATCATGGTTTAAAACCCTTTCCAGTAAGTGATTTGAGTACCCCAGAGCAACTAACAAGCAAGCTGAAGCACCAGGATAAAGTTGTGCCCCCCTAGTGACCTCTAGAGTGGAGCTAAGCTCCCACAAGCAGGACTGGGGGAAAAAGTAAGAAGCATGCCAAAGCCGAGCGCGCTGCTGTAACCTAGCCGTTATATTCAATAATGTACCGGTTCCCATCTCAGAGGGCTGGTCCTGTTTTATATAACCTTAACGCCAATAAGTCTCCGCCTCCTGGCCAAGAGGCCCATTGGGTCGAAATCCAACTTCAAGCACCTTCTCTTCCTCCTCCCCAAGTTGCTGAGGTCCGGCACCCCACCCCCAGGCGCACAGCCATCCTCCACGTGCGCGGTAAGGAACGGACTTGCACCTCTGCAGTGCTGCACACAACCTCTCCGCCACTGCCGGTTCCCCAGCGAGAGCTCGGGAGCGGGAGGGAGCCGGCGACCTGCGACATCTACTAGTCCCCGCTTCAGGCGCCTGGGGCCGGTACACCAGCTCCCAGGGCGCAGCGCTCTGCGAATCCTGGGGACGCACCCCTTCGCCCCGCCCCCCTTCTGCCCCGCCAAGCCCGATGCTGCCCACGAGGCTCCCTCCCGAGTGCAGCCCTGGACCACCCCAGCAACAAGCTCTTCCTTGTCCTTTCTGCCGTCGCTTCTCCTCCCCTGAACTTTCCAACTTTGGAACCCCCGGTTGCAAAGGAGCAACAGAGGGGGAGACTGCTCGGCCAGGGTCACTGCCCGCCTACCCAGGTCGGGAAGGGGGAAATGGAGCCTGCAGGGACTCGGCTGGTAGCAACTCCTCTTGACCATTGGGCAAAAGGAGAGGCAGACAGCTATTACCTCCTCAGGATGGAGGTTGGGAAAATGGATGCAGAACTTGTCACCCTAGGGATGAAGGGGCGGTGGGAGGGGGGAGGAGGGAATAGGAGAGACCAAGGAAAAAACTCACTCTCTCTCTCTGGCACACACACGCGCGCGCGCACACACACGCACAAATGCAGCCTGTTTTCTAAAAGGACGAGACGCTACGAGCCAGGAGTCTCTTTTCTCCCCACCGCCCTCAGGGGGGAACGCGCAACAGATACCCAAGCTCTCCGAGTAGGAAAGGGGTGGGGTGAGAGAAAGAATCTCCAGGTTTCCGCAGGTTAGAAAAACGGGACAAACTCCTGTCAGAGTCTCCCTGGAGGCAAAGGGAGGTAGGTGCAGCAGCGCTGAGGTCCCTCCACCTCCCCGAGAAGGCAAACTCTTCCCCTGCAGGCAACCTTCCACCTGGCGGAGTCTGGATGTAAACAGGCAGGACCGAGGGGCGGACCGCGGGTGGGAGGTGGGATGGGCCGAGATGAGAACAGAGCGGAACTCACCCTTGCTGCTGGGGGGCTCTCTCTTCTTGGCCATCTTCTGCCCCCGCCCCTCCCCCAGACCCCCCGCGCGTTTCCTCCGGGTGCCGCCCAGCTCCCGAAGCCCGCTCGGCGGTTTCCAGGGCGAGCTCTCGCCACGGCTCCCCGCTGAGTTAGATTTTTCCTCCTCACTTGGTTTCTGCTTTCCTCTGGCCGTGTTGGCGGCGGCGGCGGCCGCCCGGCTGCGCGCTCGGCTCGGCTCGGCTCGGCGGGCGCGGGCGCCGCCGCCCCTCCGCTCTCGGCCGCGCAGCGCTGCGAGCCTCGCGCTCGCGCTGCTGTGGCCGCTGTGGCTGCGGCGGCGACTGTTGATGCTGCTGTGCCGCTCCAGCTGCTGGAGGGGGCAGCGCAGGGTCCCCGGCGCGCCCGCCCAGAGCTGACCTCCCCCTTGCCCACACTCCCTCCCTCCCCCACTCCCCCACGCCGGTGTCCCGTCTGAGCCGCCAGCTCCAATCCAACCAGTGACGGCGCCGTCATCTAGCAGCCGCTGCTGGGGAAGGCGGCGGCGGCGGCGGCGGTGGGGGGCTGCTGGGGGAAGCTGGGAGCCCTCGGCTCTCTGGGGCCAGGAAGTGGAAAGCCTGGCAGCCCGACTCCGGTGAAGCCCGCATTCTGCCTGCCTGCTTTTCTCCGGGTCTCCGAAACCGCCTCCCCGGCGGCAGGACGCGGGGGGGGGGGGGGGGGGGACCGCGAAAGACACCCGTCCCCATAGGCCAACAAGAACTCTCGCCAACTGCAAGAGAACGAGCACGGGCACTAGCGACCCGGCCCAGCCACCGACCTCCCAAAAGCCTCCTCGGGGCACCAATTCCGAACGAGCCTCGGAGCACGCGGATGCCTCTGCCGCTCCAGAACCAAGAAGGGAAGAGGAAAACTGGAAGCTAGTGGAGAGGGAAAATTTAATTCCAGAGGCAGCCCACCTCCAGACACTTGGAAGAACGACCTAGTTCACGCCCTAAACCTCTTTGTAACGAGAACTCAAGACAGTTCCCTTGGGGCTGTGGGAATAGAGGGAAGAAAACTTCAAGCTCTCAGATGTTGGAGGGCCTGGGATGGGGGTGGGGTGATTTCTTGGCCTCAGGTACAAATTTTGTCCCGGCGGCCGCGTTCTTTCTCTCCCTGACTGGGGGTTTGGGAAGTTTTCCTTTTCCTGGAGGAGCTGCTCTCTGGCGTGCTGATCAGAGAAGGACTCTCACCAGTGTCCCAGGATGGCAAGGGCATGTAAAAGTTTAAGACACGTCTGAGAATGAAAAGATAGTAACCAGGCTTTAAAAGAAGGGCAGAAGGGGTAGAATGGGGAGGGGGTTACCGGTGTGGAAAAGAATACAAAATCTTTTTTTTTTTTTTCCTTTAGAGGAGCTGAGTTTTCCCTTAAACCTACTTACTAATTCACAGTGATCTTAACACTTCTCCTTTCCTTTCCCTCCCTACATTTCCAACCTAATCTGATTATCGAAATATCCAGTGATTCCATTCAGTACCACTAGTCAGAAGTTGCGCCAGCATCAGTGGTGTATAGCAGGAAGAACACTGGAGTCCAAAACCCTGGTTTTGAGTTCTGGCTCTGGAACTTCATGGCTCTGAAAACTTGCAGAAATCCTCTATTCTTCTGTTTTCTGGTTTGTAAAATATCATCTCAAAGATTCCTTCCAGCTCTAATAAATGTCCTGTGATTTTTTGTATCGCAAAATCATAACACATTTTTTTGCACTCTTTCTGAATTTAACTTTACATCATGTATTGAAGTAAGTAATCTGAAGAACATGTGAAATACCCAATCCCTCTCACAACAAAGGCATGCATTGGATATAAAACACAAATAGCAAGCTTATTTTAATTAGCAAAATAGGCCCAGTTACTGATTTAATTCAAAACTACTCTGTCGGGGTACCTGGCTGGCTCAGTCAGCAGAGCATGCTATCCTTGATGTCAAGGGTAGTGAGTTTGAGTCCCAACTTGGGGGTAGAGTTTCCTTTAAAAAAAAAAAAACAAAAAACTACTTTGTCATCTCTTCAAACTCTTAAGATATGCAAATATTAGGCTTGTAAATATTCTTAGTCCATTGTATGTGTTCATATTTTATCACTAAGTACTAATTATTGCCTTCATTAGAATAATATCATTTATTAATTACTTTTACATCCTTTATTTCATTTAATCCCAACCACACACCTGTGAGTTTAGATTGCAGGTCCTATCTTCCATGTTTTATAGGTAAGAAAATGAGATTCATGAAGTTTCATTGACTTGTACACAGCTCCAGGACTTTGATGCAGCTCTTCTAACTCAGTACCAGGCTCTTCCCATGATACCAGCCTATGAAATAAAATCTTTCTGCTTCAGATCAGGGAGAGGTTCCTTTTTTCTATTTACTCCTTCCATGGTGTCAATACTATTCTCGGCAGAGGACACTCAAAGATTTAGTTGACAAATTATGTCTATTTTTTTACATATGGATATAATTAATATGTTTTTACACTTGTAGCACTTCAAGGTGTTTTTACATGCATTTTCTCAGTTGAAGGTCACAGCTATCATGGGAGATCATCAAGAGGTTTATTCAACCCCACCGAACAGATGAGGAAACAGACTCAGGGACTTTAGAGTCACAACACCTTCCAGGCCACGTGTTACCTGATTAGCCTGCACTGCGTATTTGTGTTTAACAGTTGCAAATGGAATGCCTATTAAAATACATGACACAAGCCGTCTAAATACGTATACTGTACTTGAGTGAAGTGTAGGGATTGTGCAACAGTCCCAGGTTACCTTGTAGGAATGGAAACCTAGAGATGTCAGGATTTTGATTTTTCAGTAGGAGTCAGGAATCCAGATTTCCAGTTAAAATATCTTTGTTGATGTTGGTTAACACATAAAACAAAACAAAACATGGCAGGCCTAATGGGCCACATTTGCCAGTAATACTGCAGCCTACAGGTTGTGTCTCTGTGTCTGTTTTTACCATCTCATCAATTGAGTTTTATCATCAGAGAGAGATAGAACTGAATCCTTGGGTATAGTTCTGATTCTGATGGTATCTACATGTCCTCAGAACTAGAGATTATCAAGATTTTGAATCCAATCAATCATGATTTCTAAAGAGAGATTTCCAGAGATTGGTGTTTCTAAATTTCTGGCTGTTCTTGGAGCCACCAATAGGAATCACTACAAATAAATAATTTTTAAGTCACATGTGATTCTGCTGGGCACAAGGAAACTTACACATTTTATTTGATGATGATGAAGATGATGATGATGAAAAGAAGGACAAAATTAGCCTAATCTCTATTTCCCTTACAGAAATATTCTGAATGAATCCTTTCAAAAAATAGCTACAGTGCTAAAATGGCAACTTTAGTTAAATGTAGTATAATCATTCTCCTTAGATCATTCTAGCCCTGCCAAGACTCCCTATAGAGTAAAAGATAATCGGAATAGAGGAAAGGAATACATGTTCCTCATGTGAAAGTAGCAAGTGAGCTCAACAGGGAAAATGAACTTGCCATACATATTATACTAAAGACCAAAATGAAAATATATTTCATACTACACAAAGCATAATTGTCATTAATTGTATGTTACTGCAATTGCAGTAAAAAGGTTGAAAAATATAACCATCAGAAGAGTGTTTCTTGCTGAAATATTCTATTCTGAATGCCTAACTATAAATTAACTACTATAGTTGAGGGGAAATGAAAAGGGGGAAAAAAAAGCCCCAATGATTTTAATCATTTTAATACCAAATGATGTCAAAAGATCTGAACTCACTCCACTCTTGAAAAAAATCTTGCATTTTTAAAATTGATGTGCAAAAAGAAAAAATAATACCTCAGCTGAGGTTTTAAGGGAACCTACAATCTGTGACTAGAACTAAAAAAAGGTTAAAAAAAAAAAAAGGATGGTGGGAAGAGAATGGGATAGTCAACAAGTGCATTAAAAAAAAAAATCCTGGGGCACCTGGGTTGCTCAGTTCGTTAAGCCGCTGCCTTCGGCTCAGGTCATGATCCCGGGGTCCTGGGATGGAGTCCCATGTCGGGCTCCCTGCTCCGCGGGGAAGCCTGCTTCTCCCTCTCCCACTCCCCCTGCTTGTGTTCCCTCTCTCGCTGTGTCTCTCTCTGTCAAATAAATAAATAAAATCTTTGAAGAAAAAAAAGACATGTCTCTAAAGGCAAGGGAAACAAAAGCAGAACTGAACTTTTGGGACTTCATCAAGATAAAAAGCTTCTGCACGACAAAGGAAACAGTCAACAAAACTAAGAGGCAACCCATGGAATGGGAGAAGATATTTGCAAATGACATTACAGATAAAGGGCTGGTATCCAAGATCTATAAAGAACTTCTCAAACTCAACACCCAAAAAACAAATAATCCAGTCAAGAAATGGGCAGAAGACATGAACAGACACTTCTCCAAAGAAGACATACAAATGGCTAACAGACACATGAAAAAATGTTCAACATCACTAGCCATCAGGGAAATATAAATCAAAACCACAATGAGATACCACCTTACACCAGTTAGAATGGCAAAAATTAACAAGACAGGAAACAAGTGTTGGCAAGGATGTGGAGAAAGGGGAACCCTCTTACTCTCTTGGTGGGAATGCAAACTGCTACAGCCATTCTGGAAAACAGTATGAAGGTTCTTCAAGACGTTAAAAATAGAACTACCCTATGACCCAGCAATTGCACTACAAGGTATTTACCTCAAAGATACAGATGTAGTGAAAAGAAGCAGCACATGCACTCCAATATTCATAGCAGCAACGTCCACAATAGCCAAACTGTGGAAGGAGCCGAGATGCCCTTCAAAAGACAAATGGATAAAGAAGATGTGGTTCATATATACAATGGAATATTACTCAGCCATCAGAAAGGACGAATACACACCATTTGCATCAACATGGATGGAACTGGAGGGGATTATTCTAAGTGAAATAAGTCAAGCAGAGAAAGACAATTATCATATGGTTTCACTCATGTGTGGAACATAAGGAATAGCATGGAGGACCACAGGGAAAGGGAGGGAAAACTGAATGGAATGCTCACTTTTTCAAGGTTTTTCCCCCTCTCATTCTTTCTCTTATCCCTCTCATCTTTTGAGATCTGGGCACAAAAGTTTATAATATTTTAGCAATAGCAGACTGGAGGTGTTGTCCGGTCTATGTTGTCCTCTCCACACATGCATATGATGTCTAGCTGATGCATAGCTCGCCTCACCTGTGCACTGGGCGTTGGACTATATGTTCACTGCGACCACTGCTAAAGAGACCAGGAGTCTGATTTGACATAAGCAATGCATGGTGATTGCTCTCAAGAAACACGGCCATCTCCTCCTGCAGCCCAGGCTGTCTACATTGATTTTCACTGCTGATGATGCTGCTGATGATGCTGCTGATCTTCTGAGACTTCTCAATATCCTCCATCTGGACCTCAACTTGGAGTTGCCTATTCATAGTTGCCACTGTGATATACCCTTGAACAGAGATCTCTACTGAGATCTCCTCTGCTATGACTTTCTGGCAAATATGTTAATGCTTTATACCATTTATATCTCTGAATTACCCTTTATAACTCTAAATTACTCTTTATATCTCTGCAGAATTGCTCAAGAACCTCTAGATTTTTTTCTGCAATGTGCACCAGCTGTAAGAAACCAGCTACTGTTCTGCCTAATATACCATGCCATTTTTTTGTTCGTTTGTTTCTGTGGCTACCCCATGTTAGTAAAGGGCTTCTTTTGGAGGCTTCTAACCTCTTCACCAGTGGTGCTCCCCTGTTTCCCCCAAAACTATCAACCCACTGAGTTCCACTGTGAGTAAAGGACACTGTCTCATCTCTTCCTGCCTTGTCTCTCACACACACCCCTTAACTCTTTCTCTAGCACATTCTACTTTTCATATGGTGGGACTTCCTTGGATAGTATCCTCCATCCTTTCTCCATAATGGCTTATTGTAAAACTTTATTTTCCAATAACTAAACTTTCCTTTTGGTTTGGTAAAGGGACACTTTTGGAATTCAGATGCCTCTTTTACCTTTCAAAAAGCCTGGATTTCAAAATAATTGTTTCACAAGGGATTTGAGGAAGTTGGCTTTGAGTTTCAAAACTAAGCAAAGAGCCCTTTTCTCTAGCCCTTCCCAGAAGCAATGAATATAACAGATTCAGTGTGTAAGGAGCCACGGGGCACATGGTTTACAAAGAATTAAATATGCATTGGTTTCCTAGGTCAAAAACATTATCCTCATTAGGGTTACTGAAAGACATTAAATTGGGATTGGGGAACCTGGCTGGCTTAGATATAGAACATGCTACTCTTGATTTTAGGGTCCTGAGTTTGAACCCAGTGTAGACATTACTTAAAAAACACATACACACATGCACACAAGAAAACAAAGTACATTGAATTGACAAATCTGGTCTAGTCACGACTTGTCTACTGATATGACTTGTGGACTTTGGATGACTAACATGATAAAAAAAATCATAGCAGTAGCAATTACTGATATTCTGTTATGATGGCCAGTGATGCTGGGTCTTTCATTTCTTTTATTTTCAGTTCTCCTGTCCCAGTCCCCCAGTTACTATTCTAAGTCTTCACCATTCCCCTCTAGTCTCTGGCCCCAGCCTTTTTATGTGAAAAAATATGAACTCTTATAGTTTAAACTGCTGATATGCCTGCTGACATATACAGTTACTTTCCTAACTGATACAGGTGGGTATAGATGCAGTTTGTAGAGATGGTGGCAGAAAGTTGGAAAAGTTTCTAATGGCTTCTACTTTCTCTTGAAGTAGGAAATAAAGTCACCTGCTGAGTTTGAGGAAGTAAATAATGTATTTTGGAATCTAGTCAGAGTAGGGATAGTTGTGACAAAAAGAGGAGGCTGATCATCTCACTCTCCAGCTAAGATCACTGCAATACAGTTCTACTCCTTATAGAAAAATGTCCCAAATCCTCAACATGCCTACATGGGAATGAGCTGACCCATGACTATTTCCAGCCTCCTCCTCTTATGTCACTTTTCCCTTTGCTCTCTACACTCAGGCCATGCACAGAGTGAACTGCAAGAAAGTAATCCAAATATATAGTTTCAATGAATATTATTTTCTTTCTTCCCATGTACATCTCCTCAGCATGACTTCTAACCAAATCTTTTTGGCTTCCGTGAGCTTATTTTTCATTAGCTTGGCCCCGATTTTCTGTTACTAGCAATCCCACTACTGACTTATCTTCTTTTCTCCTTGAAGCTTGATTGGTCTCTCTGCCTCCATTCTCTCATTTCTCTGATCCATGTTCACATTTACAGACGCCTTGGTCATCTTCTTATTACAGAGACCAAAGCACATTACTCTTCTACTCTGAAAGTTTATATAATACAGTCACAAGCTCCTTATGTCCTGCAAAGTTTTCCACTGTTTGACCTCTGCTTACCTTACCAGCTTCCTTTCTTCTAACTTTTGCCCTTAACACACTATGTTCTAGTCCAAACCGGACTCTTTAGAATTCTTTAAATATGTCAGGTATGTTCATATTTTCACTTTTATTCACATTGCTCCTTCTACAATTTTTTTTTCACTTTCCATCTCTACCTGTTAAAGTCTGATTCATCCTTAAAGCCCTGGAATATATGATATTCACTGCAATCTTCTGCTAAGAAGTAGTTGCTCCTTTTCTTCATTACATAGCATGTTGTTTGTGTCTTTATCATTAATATTTATTTTATCTCATATCTTAGTAAATTGTGCGGATGTCTATCTCCCTATTGACTAGATGGTTGACATTTTGTCTTAGCTATTATAATGAGAACTTAGCTCCTAATTTACTGTTAAGTAGCTCTTTGGCTAGAGCAGTGACGGGTGGTACTGAAAGACAGGGTAATTTGGGATTAGGTCAGGGAGCCCCTGAATGTCAAGTTATGAAGAAGAAAGGACATTAGTACATAATACATATTTAATGAATCCCTTTTCATTAATAGTGGTTAATAATCCAAATATCTTCCTTTTCATTCCACAGATTCTAACAAATTTTCACATCTACATAGGGAAGGACATTTTTTTCCTCTATTCTTTAGAATGTCATTCATTCATTCTATTTTTCTTGAGTGTCTGCTATGCTGAATAAGAGTGGTGAGAGTAGGCATTCTTGTCTTATTCCTGATCTTAGAGGAAAAGCTTTCAGCCTTTCAACACTGAGTATGATGTGAGCTGTGGGTTTGTCATAGATGGCATTTATTATGTTAAGGTATATTTCTTCTATGCCAAATTTGTTGAGGGTTTTTATCATGAAATGATGTTGTATTGTGTCAAATTTTTTTCAGCATCTATTGAGAAGATTATATTACTTTTATCTTCCATTCTATTAATATGGTATATTACATTTATTGATTTGCATATGTTGAACCATACTTGCATCCCAGGGATAAATCCCCCTTGATCATTGTGTATGATCTTTTTATTGTGTTGTTGAATTTGGGTTGATCATATTTCATTGAGAATTTCATAGAGATATTGGTCTATAGTTTTCTTTTCTTATAGTATCTTTATATGGTTTTGTTATCAAGGGTAATTCTTGCCTTGTAAAAAGAGTTTGGGAGTGCTTTGTCCTCTTCAATTTTTGGAAGAGTTTGAGGTTGGCATCAAGCCTTCTGCTCCTAGGCTTTTCTGCATTGAGAGTTTTTGGATTACTGATTCAATCTCCTTACTTGCTATTTGTCTGTTCAGATTTTCTATTTCTTCATGATTCACTCTTAGTAGATAGTATGTTTCTAGTAATGTATCCATTTCTTCTAGGTTATCCAATTTGTTGGCATATAATTATTCGTAGTAGTCTCTTATGATGCTATGTAGCGCTGTGGTATCCTTTCATTTCTGATTTTGAGTCTTCTCTTCTTAGTTCAGCTTATCAATTTTGTGTATCTTTTTTTAAGATTTTATTTTTAAGTAATCTTTACACCCAACATGGGGTTCGAACTAACAACCCCAAAATCAAGGGTCGCTTGCTCTACTCACTGAGCCAGCCAGGGGCCTTTTTATATATCTTTTCAAACAACCAGCTCTTAGTTTCATTAATCTTTTCAATTGTTTTTTTGATCTCTATTTCATTTACTTCCACTCTGATCTCTGTTATTTTCTTCCTTCTGCTAACTTTAAGTTTAGTTTGTTCTTCCTTTTCTAGTTCCTGGAGGTATAAAGTTATATTGTTTGTTGGAGATCTTTCTATTTTGTTAATATATGCAGTTATCACTATGAACTTTCCTTTCAGAACTGTCTTTGCATTGTCTATAGGTTTGGGTGTGTTGTGTTTGCATTTTCATTTGTTTCAAGTTGTTGTTTTTTTTTTTAATTTCCCCTTTAATTTCTTCTTGGATGCATTGGTTGTTCAGGAGTGTGTTGTTTGGTTTTCGCATGCTTGCAGATTTTCCAGCTCTCCCTTGGTGATTTCTGCTTTCATACTATTGTGGTTGAAAAAGATACTTGGTATGATTTCAATCTTCTTAAACTTGCAAAGACTTGTTTTGTGGCCTATCATATGGTTTATCCTGGAGAACATCCTCTGTGTACTTGCTGTATTCTGCTGCTGTTGGATGAAATGTTCTCTATATGTCTGTTAGGTCAATTTGGTCTAATATATGGTTGAAATCAATGTTCCCTTGCTGATTTTCTGCCTGGATGATCTATCCATTGCTGAAAGTAGGATACTGAACTCCCTTCTTATTATTGTATTGTTGTCCATTTCTCCCTTCAGATCTGTTAGTATTAGCTTAATACATCCAGGTGTATTATATATAAAAATATATAAATTGTATATATTTACCATTATTATATTTTTTGATGAATTGACCCCTTAACATTATATAATGATCTTCTTTCTCTCTTGTTACTATTTTTGGCCTAAAGTCTATTTTGTCTGATATAAATATAGCTACTCCCACTTTCTTTTGATTTCCACTTGCCTGAAATATCTTTTTCCATCCCTTCACTTTGAGCCTATGTCCTCAAATCTGAAGTGACTCTCTTGTAGTTTGCATTCAGCTAGTGTTGTTCTTTTATCTATCCAGCCATTCTGTGCCTTTTGATTGGTGAATTCAATCCATTTACATTTATTTATTTATGATTATTAATTATTGATATGCAAGGACTTACTAATACCATATTATTAATTGCTTTCTAGTTTTGTATTTTAATTATTTCTCTTTCCTCTCTTTCTTCATACCTTTGAGAATTGGTAATTTTCTGTGGCGCAAAACTTCCCTTTATCTTTTGTTAATCTACTGTAGGTTTTTGCATTGTGGTTACCATGAAGCTTACATCATAAAACATCTTATAGATAAACGAATTCATTTTAAGCCAATAGCAACTTAACTTTGATTGCATACAAAGGCTCCACCCCTTAACTCCCTCTTTTATGTTTTTGATGTCACAATTTACCTCTTTTTATATTGTGCATTTGTTAAATTGTAATGGCTATAGTTATTTTAATAATCATTTGTTTAACATTTATACTAGAGTTAAATGGTTAACACATTCTCATATTACAGAATTAGAGTTTCTAAGTCTGACTGTATATTTACCTTTACCAGTGTGTTTTATATTTTCATATGTTTTCATGTTACTAATCAGCATCTTTTCATTTCTGCTTGAAGAACTCCTTATAGCATTTCTTGCAAATCAGATCTAGTGGTAATGAACTCTCTCAGTGTTTTGTTCTTTTGTTTTTATTTGTTTTTTTCCTGAAAAGTTTTTATTTCTTCTTCATAGCTGAAGGATAACTTTGCCAAATATTCTTGGCTGGAAATTTTTTTCTTTTAAAACTTTTGAACATATAATTCCACTCTCTCCTGACCTATAGGGTTTCTGCTGAAAAATCCACTGATACCCTAATGGGGATTCTTTGTAAGTTATAATCTTTTTTTCTCGTTGCTTTTAGATTCTCTTTGTCTTTGATTTTTTTTTTAAAGAATTTTATTTTCTTTTTTTTAAATTTTTTTAAAGATTTTATTTATTTATTTGACAGAGAGGGACAGCGAGAGAGGGAACACAAGCAGGGGGAGTGGGAGAGGGAGAAGCAGGTTTCCCGCCGAGCAGGGAGCCCGATGTGGGGCTCGATCCCAGGACCCCGGGATCATGACCCGAGCCGAAGGCAGACGCTTAATGGCAGAGCCACCCAGGCACCCCTGTCTCTGATTTTTGACAGTTTCACTATAATGTGTCTTGGAGAAGGTCATTTAACATTGAGGTAATGGAGTGATCTATTAGCTTAATGAACTGAGATGTCCAAATCTCTCCCCAGGTATGGAAAATTCTCAGCTATTATTTCTTTAAATAGACTCTCTGCCCCATTCCCCCCTTTTCTCCTTCTGGAACTCCAGTTATTCTACTATGTATACATTGAAAGGTGTCTGATAGATCATGTAGGCTATCTTCACTCTTTTTCTTTTTTTCTTTGTTCTGTTCTGACTGGATTATTTCAAAGTTCTTATCCTTTAGAACACTGTTTCTATCATCTGTTTGATCTATTCTGCTGTATCTATTGTGTTTTTCATTTCATTCACTGAATTTTTCAGTTCCGGAATTTCTGTTTGGTTCTTTTTTATGATTTCTATCTCTCTGTTAAATTTCTCATTTTGTTCATGAATTGTTTTCCCGGTTTCATTGAATTGACTTTCTGTGTTTTCTTGTATCTCACTGAGTTTCCTCAAAACAGCTATTTTGAAGTCTGTATCAGCTAAATTGCAACATTTCATGCCTTTGAATTTAGATATTATAGGGTTATTATTGTATTTTGGTGATGACATGATTCCTTGATCCCTCATTTTCCTTGGAATTTTGCATTGCTGTTTTAGCATTTGAACAGCAGACACCTCCTCAAATCTGTACCTACTATTTTCTGGTGGCAGATTTTTTTTGTTGGTTCACCTTATATCTGGTCATTTCTTCAGCCTCATATGGATACACCTGCTCCACACTTCTTGCTCCCTCTTGTGGCATAATTATGAAGATTATATGTTTTACCTGGCTCTTACAACTCACCAGGCTAACTACTGGAACCTCCCTTGTTTTTCAGAAGGTGAAGCTACAGCTCAAATCTGTGGTGTCCCCCTGGCCCATGGACACTGGCTTATTTTCTGAGGGGACTCCATTTACGGGAGCTTGGTCCCCATCCTGCACTCAGGAGGAGGCACAAAGTGCTGGCTGTGGGTTTAGCACTCAGGGCATTGGGGATGCATGTGGGTGAGTGGGGGTATCCTCGGGTAAGGTTCTCCCGGTGGCTCGCGGATAGGTTTCCTGCTGGAGTCCTGGATGCAGTCAGCAGAAACTGCATTCCTTTAATGCCCTTTTGATATTCTTATCTGTCTCTTTCCTGACCTCCCTCCCCCCATCAAGGAGGCCCTGCCTCAATACTCTGGGTGCTGCAGGAGAGAAATGGGCTTCTCCAGCAGTGTCCTGCACAGCTGAAGTAGCTGAACACACATTCATTGCTCTCGTTCCCCACCCCCGGGTAGGTCACTGTTGCTGGCTAATTCAGCCCTACACTGTGTTGCCCTGGGGGAGGAGTGACACTGGCAAAGTTCCTCTTACCCTTTCTAATGCGTCCCATTTTGGTATACTTTTTTGTTTGAATGGAATGCTAGAATCTTTCCTCCAGGGAAGGTTGAACTTCTATAGAGTCTCTCGTGTCCAATGGGTATCTCCCAAGTCAGGATTCTCCTGGTTTTCCTCAACCAGGCGAGAGAGTGGCTGTGACCAGTTCACAAGGTCCTGCTGGTTCCACAGACCATACCAAGATCTGTTTGCCCGTTACCTGATGCACAGGTGGGCAAGACACCTCCTGGGTACCTTGGTATATGGTGCTAGACCCCACAACTCTCACAGAGGTACTTTTGTTCATGGATGAATGCCGAATTATTTAAGGGGGGGGGCAGAAGGGAGAGATATCTTACGGTGCTGACATCACTGCCCTGCTTCTGAGTGTTTACTATGAACTGGAGGGGAACTTATAGTCCACCCAACTAAATTTCCCCAATTTAAACATAAGGAATCTGAGGCCCAGCAAATGAAATGATTTGGTGTAGGTTTTACAACAGTATACGGCAAAAAAAAAAAAAAAAGAAAGAAAAGACTAGAAGCTAATCTAACCCAAAGTGTTAGTTTCCTAACCCAAAGCTTCCCAATTTTAATACAAAATTCTTACACTTTGAGTGTGTGATAGATGAACTGATGGCACCTTAGAAATATATGAGGAAAAGAGCCCTGATTACCAAATTCAAAATTCTAAAATATGAAAGAGGTTCCTCTTTATCTCAGGTCCTCATTACTTTATATCTGATTATATAAAACCTTCTTAACGTGTTTCATTGCTTTCATGGTTCCCTCTCTGAAAATTCATATCTCTCTCAGACCTCATGCCAGCTCCCAAACCTAAAATGAATGTTCCATTTCATTAGCCACCTTTTCAAAAATCCTGACTGTTCTCCATTGATTATAGAATAGAATATTGATTACAGGATAAAAGACAGGTCTAGATTCAAATCATGACTCTTCCCTGCCACTTTCTTTGATAAGCTGCGTTTCAAGCAAATCAAACATTATGACCTTTAATTTCTACAACTAATAAGTGGGAATAAGAGAGCTCAAGGTTTAGGGGCTCCTGGCTGGCTCATCTGGAGGAGCATGCGACTCTTGATCTCAGAGTCATGATTTTAAGCTCCATGTTGCATATAAAGATTACTAAAAAGATTTAAAAAAAATTTTTTTAAAGAGAGTTCAAGGTTTAGATATTAGATTTCAACCAAGTCTAAAAATCTCCCTTCCACATAACTTAATCATATGAATGGCAAATGGGGAAAAACATTTTAAAGCAGCAAAAACATATCAGTAGCAATCAAATAAGGAGAAAAGTTGTATCATAACCTTAAAAAATTGGTGGCTATCAAGCAAGGAAAGACACAGGAGCTTCTAAGAATTTACTGAACAATGTTCAGAGCAGTATGGCAAGGCTCTTAACATCATCCTCCAAAGGAGCACTATATAGGGAAGATGCACAAGCACAATCCTGAAAATTCGAAAGCACCCTCCGACAACCTGCGCCACAACATGGGAAAGAGAGATTCAAATGAGATATGGGCAGCTCTTTGAAGAGAAAGAATTTTGCATGGGAGGAAAAGTCCCAACTACCTTTGTGTCCTCAGAAAAGGGAGCTATTAGGAGCTTCTATTTTAGGATCTTCCAGCTGTGAGAAAAATGGACAGGATAACAGAACAAGTATAAACATCCAGAGTTCATTATCTCCAACAATAAATAGTGATTTAGCAGAAAGGAAGAAAAAAGAGAATAATTAGGACAAGAGTCTCTGAGGAAAAGAAAGTGGAGAAGAAGAATGCTTAATGCCTGAAGAGAAGTAACCTACACATGTATTATTGATATAGGGGCAAAACTCTCCATTTATTATTTATGTTTTCCCCAGGAAGAAAAAGCCAGGGTTGGGAGGAAGAGAAATTGCTGTTGGGGAGAAATAGGTGAATATAGAAAGCGAAAATTGGTGACATTAAAGTAGATAACCCAATAAACAAAAGTTTAGATTACTTGCTCTAAAGGAAGCAAGAACCCAGGGCTTGATGATCATTAGAGGGTATAATCCAAAGCTCAATGATATTTCTTAGTGCAATGAAGGCAAAAGTCAACAAATGGACTGAGTTTAACACAATACATTTAATAAACCCTGGCAAGCAGAGCCACAGGTCCTCCAACCTAAGCTGTATACAGGCCACAGTTGAGCTCTTCCCTTCTCCCTGAACTTAAGGTAATAGAAAAGCAAGTGGAATTCACCCAAACTATAGCAGCGCAAACAGAAGGTGTTGCTCATACTCAATATGAAAAAGATAAAACGAGCACAACTTTGCAAATACATATCAGTGAAAATAAATAAATGTGAGAAAGGAGAATACAGGTAAAGAAACCAATCTATAAGTTAGCAGAGCCCCCCCCCCCTCAAAATCCTGCAAGTGCTTCATGATATGGATGTTAAAGAGAACATAAAATCAGCTTTTAAAAAATAAGATGTGAAGCACTATTAAAGAAAAAAAAAGGGGGGGAATGCAAAGCTAAGAAAACAACCATAAAGAACTATTGTAGAACTAAAAAAAAAAAAAAAATTAGAAAGCACAGAAACAGCTCTATCAAATACAATTTCAAACTCGAAGCCCATTCAAATTTAAATCCTCTATCCCCTAACCTATGTGGGATAGTGGGTCAAAATTAACCTCTTTCTCTTTCTGGTTACATCTCTCCAATTTGCCCGTCCCTGTTTCTGATATCTGGGGTGTAGGAGGGTAGGTGTTGAGCAAATGGGGCAGTTTTTCTGGCAGCTTCAGTTGTAATCCACCCCTCAGGGACCTCTAGGTGGCCGTGTACAAGTGTTGATTCTATAAGGTATCTTTGTGGCTCCCTCATGAATATCCTGTGGTTGCCTGGTCTGCCTCTTTCTTGTCTGGCTCGTAGATCTCTGGGACCCACCCTCTGTTCATGTTCCTCAGTCAGCACACCTGTTTAGAGTCATTTCCACAGGGTCCTTATCAAGTCTGAAAAACATACACATTTATCCAGCCATGGGAGGAAGTCCCAAAGCACTTGTGTGTTTTGCCACTAGACAGGGCAATTCCAGCCACCATCTCACCTCTAGAATATTCACTGGTAAGACCTTTAAGTCCCTAGAGACAAACATAAAGCTTTCCAAGTGGCTCCCTAGAAAAGCTTCCCCTTGACTTGAGAGGAGGGGGCACCTACCATATTCTGCCTTTTATTATTATTATTAGGCTATTTGTCAGGTTCAAGTTCAAGGACAGGTGAAAAGAACTTGACCTCTATACAAGGTTGCTTTTACTTCTATTTATTCCCAAAGTAGTAAATAAACTGCCATTGGTAAAAATAGAATAAGAAGAGGTCAATGGATGCAGCTCCCCATGCTTTATGTACATTCCACAGAAGCCCATCTGAAGTTCAGTGCAATTGGCAGCCTGCCAATTTTCCAGGTCAAAGGAGGATATGGACTCACTGTCTTTCACACCAGCTACATCAATACTCAGAAATAACTTAGAACACCAACAGAAAGCTGTAACTTTGCTAGGCAAGGAGCCATATTCTCCAGGCTCTGAAATTCTTGCTGTGTCTACACTGGGGCAATCTCCTCTTCTCTGAGCAAGCTGTGCAGTACCTAGGAGTTTCGATTTGTGTCTCTTTAGGGGATTGCTACCACGGAGAAACACATCCGCCTCCTTCCATATCAGAGGGGGGTAGTGAGGTGAGTGAAATGCCATGCTCTGTCACGTCCTCTCTACAGAAATCTCTTTCTCTTCAACTTCAGCTTCATATATAGGCTAAAGCAGGCAGAACTACTTTAGGACCATGAACTTAGAAAGTTCTACGTGATTGGTTTGGTCGCTTTCTTTAGAATGAGAGGTACATATCATTTTGTTGTTAGCTTTTGGGGGCTCCAATAGAGCATCCAGTTATTTGTCTACCATATCCTGACTTATAGTATAACTTCCAGGGTATTTGTGACTTCCTTCGGGCAGAAACTGTATCACACATCTTTATTTTTTCTGCAGTGTGTAAGATGGCACCCTCTCACTCAAGACAGTTCATAAATGCTAGGCAAGTTGAATTTAACTTTAAAGAAAAACCAGATTTCCCCTTCCTTTATACCTATGCACATACTACCCTTTCTCACCCTCTTTAGTACTGGAACAAGGCTACCTTTTCCATGAAATTGTCCCATTCCATTTCAGCCCCATTAATTTCTCCTTGTCTGTGAACTCCTCTAAAGCTTTGTTAATATGCTGTTTTATATCACTATTTAAGTTTATATTTATGGGCGCCTGGGTGGCTCAGTTGGTTGAGCGACTGCCTTCGGCTCAGGTCATGATCCCGGAGTCCCTGGATCAAGTCCCGCATGGGGCTCCGTGCTCGGCAGGGAGTCTGCTTCTCCCTCTGACCCTCC